>NC_042957.1:25468190-25628190 GCF_901001165.1 Salmo trutta
CGAGAGAGGGAGAGCGAGCGAGCTCAGTGAGAGCGAGCGAGCGAGCTCAGAGAGAGAGCGAACGAGCGAGCTCAGAGAGAGAGAGCGAGCGAGCGAGCTCAGAGAGAGAGAGCGAACGAGCTCAGAGAGAGAGAGAGCTCAGAGAGAGAGCGAGCTCAGAGAGAGAGAGTGAGCGAGCTCAGAGAGAGAGAGTGAGCGAGCTCAGAGAGAGAGCGAGCTCAGAGAGAGAGCGAGCTCAGAGAGAGAGAGACGAAGCGAGCTCAGAGAGAGAGAGACGAAGCGAGCTCAGAGAGAGGGAGAGCGAGCAAGCTCAGACGGAGAGCGAGAGAGCTCAGAGGGAGAGCGAGAGCGAGCGAGCTCAGAGGGAGAGCGAGCGAGCTCAGAGAGAGAGAGTGAGCGAGATCAGAGCGAGTTCAGACCGAGCAAGCGCAGAGAGAGAGAGCGAGCGAGCTCAGAGAGAGAGAGCGAGCGAGCTCAGAGAGAGAGAGCGAGCGAGCTCAGAGCGAGAGAGTGAGCGAGTTCAGAGCGAGTTCAGACCGAGCAAGCTCAGAGAGAGAGAGTGAGCGAGCTCAGAGAAAGAGAGTGAGCGAGCGAGCTCAGAGAGAGAGAGAGAGTGAGCGAGCGAGCTCAGAGAGAGAGAGAGAGTGAGCGAGCGAGCTCAGAGAGAGAGAGAGAGTGAGCGAGCGAGCTCAGAGAGAGAGAGAGAGCGAGCGAGCTCAGAGAGAGAGAGAGAGCGAGCGAGCTCAGAGAGAGAGAGCGAGCGAGCTCAGAGAGAGAGAGCGAGCGAGCTCAGAGAGAGAGAGCGAGCGAGCTCAGAGAGAGAGAGCGAGCTCAGAGAGAGAGAGCGAGCTCAGAGAGAGAGAGAGAGTGAGCGAGCGAGCTCAGAGAGAGAGAGAGAGTGAGCGAGCGAGCTCAGAGAGAGAGAGTGAGCGAGCGAGCTCAGAGAGAGAGAGTGAGCGAGCGACTTCAACTGTACTTCAACTGTATGTCCCAGTGTCAAAAAGAGAGACGGCAGGATGTTATAATGCAGCCTATTTCCAGCTGGGCTTTAGAGCACCATTTAAAGATGGACTGTTACCAAACACAGTATTGTGTTCACTTTATAAATAATGCTGCGCTCGTTATGAGGAAGCCATTATGCTAATCCAGTGTCATTTGGACAACTATAAGCAGCTCTAAACAAAAAGTTGTCCTCTTCCCATTCCATGGAAACAGAGTATAACGTTAAAAAGACAATTCCAAAAGGGAGGATTGGTAACAGTGTGGGGAGTTGACAGTGTTTGTTTGGTACGCAGGCGGTGAGGTGTTGCTGATTGATGCTGCGGTTCTGAGAGCCAGTCATTGTAAAGTGGGAGAGCACCGCCCTGTCAGCATACAACACTGGGTAAACAACGTTCTACTACAGTACAGAGGAAGAGAGGCCGAAAGCAAGACAGAGAGCGAGATGGAGAGAATCTTAAAAATCACAAATGAGTCGTTCCACCTCAAAAAGCACCGGAAAGAGGATTTCAACACCCGCCATATCAGATTGTTCTGAAATCGTTTCTGTTAGAAACATAAGATTTGCATTCCTGAAACATTATTTTGTCGAAATATCATTTCATTTAAGAAATTAAGCTATTTGATTGCACCCAAATTGGCCATTTTAATTTATAAGATTCATCTAATCTTGAATAAATATAATACCCAACATCTGACTAGGATCATAACTCTTAACAATGAGTAAGACTTATCAAAAGCCCCCCCACAACAATCCCACCCCAACAACCAGTATAGAGCACCAGATGCCGCTGTTCCTGCTACTGCCACCACAGTCTCTTGTGTTTATTAAATGGATCACTACATTTTCTTTGCCCTCTCCACAAAGCTTCACCATGTCTAGTGATTCATGTCAGAGAGACAAGGCAAGACAAATCCTCCACCTCTAACAATGAAGACCGTTCCGTTTCCTGATTTCCCTTGTGGCAAGGCAAGGCTAAAAGGCTAAAAACATACTGGACACCCACATACACAAACAACCATTCACACAGTTATGTCTTAATATACTTGTGAGGACTTTTTGGGGACCAACGATTGATTCCCATTCAAAATCCTATTTCCCCCCCAAACCCTGACTGTAACCACTAACACTAACTCTAACCTCAACACTAAAATAGGCTTTTTACAATTGAGAACTGGGATAATGTCCTCACTTCTCTGAATTTTAGTTGGTTTAGTATTCTTGTGAGGACTTCTGGTACTCACAAGTATAGTAAAATGTGTACACACACACAAACACACAAAGACAGAGCAGTTTACTTACACCCAGTTAAACTTAGATTCTCACACACACACACACACACACACACACACACACACACACACACACACACACACACACACACACACACACACACACACACACACACACACACACACACACACACACACACACACACACACACACACACACACACACACACACACACACACCAGGTAGGAGGGGAAACACACCAGCCGAAAATGTTTTAATGCAGTCAGTGGATTAAACATGACGTAACCTTATTAGAGCACAAAATCACTTGTGTCCTGTAAATCAGCCCTAATCCTGGGAGATGAAACACTGGTGATTAGTTCTCTCCCGGGTCCACTTTGCTTGGACGAACAATCCCTCAGAGATAAGTGAAGTGAAAGATGAAACTCCTCTGCAATGACATCAGATAGAGGCCAAAATAAAATGCTTACAGAAAGGCTGGTTTGCAGTTTTTCGGTGAACAGGGGAGAAATGAGAGAGAGAAGGGATGGATTGTCAGATAGAGAGCTGGAGGTAGAGGGGGATGAGAAAAGCAGAGATCAGAGGGTGGAGGGTCGAGTAGATGATAGAATCGGAGCACAATAACTTCTTCCTCACATCCTATTCCGCAAGACTCATGCCACCGTTTTATGACAGTCCCCTATCAAATGAAACAGAGAAATGACGCCCAATTATTACTGTATGGTACACTATCTGGCTGGCTTTCCGCTCACTCACGGCTGACTGTGGACAGTCACACTCACTCACACACACACACACACACACAATCCCTATTGACTGCTGTCTGATGAGCCACTTGCATCATTAGGCTCAATCGTTAGGCTCAACTTGGACTAAATGATATTTTATTTGGAGGGTTACTCCAGTCCATTAAAAAGCCAGAGGCTGAACACAATTGTGGCAGTCATCAGAAAAACTTGAACAAGAAATGTGTACAAAAAAATAGCAGCAGCATTTCCACAGCTGTTACTTCTCAGGATCAGTGTAAATGTAACAGGCTCCTGAAAAGGAAAAGGCTGTCAGAGGTTGTAACGATGACACATAACAGCCTGATGCTTAAATCCTCAACCGGTAGCGATGAAACGTCAAGTGTGCTTCACTTCCCATGATGCATATATAACAGACTGGGGGCTCTATTTTAGAACGTCATGGGGGAGGAACTTTAAAGGAGCAGACAGTTCAGGTTTCATCACTGACATAGTAAAGGTGTCCTATGTTGACAGGTCTTTGGGCTTATAGTGACCGATCAGTTGACATGGAGAAAGACAACTTCCATGCTGTCTGTCTGTCCTGACACACACCAACAAATGGTCATGAGTCAGTCAGGCCAGCAACTTGGCCTAGCAGTCAACCACCTCACACCTGTTGAACAAACCCACCAGGCACATCTAATAGCCTAGCCCCCCTTTTGACACTCATCTTTGTTGTCTAATGAATCTAAACAGAAAGGACTACTTCAATTTCACCCACCATTTACTATCAGTAACCAGGTCTCCATCCAACCATTCCATGCGGATTAATTACTTAACGCATGAAAAAAAGTCACAACCGGGTTTTAGGAAAAAGGAAACGCGGGTACAATTTTATAAAATGTCAACAGAAAATGTGTTCGTTCGACATGGTGGGATCTTTTTGTGTCTGTAAAATGATTAATGCGAGAAACGGCTGTGGAAACGCCTTTATGCTCAAATAGTGATATAACTATCATATCAAAGTAAACTTGGAGTGACGCGATGATATGACTCGGGAAACCATGCCGTTTATTAGGCTACAGATGACATCAGTTGTGATGAACTTCACAGCGGGGTGAAAGTGAACGGTGATGAGTTTGATGCTGCTTTCCAATACATATTGGGGGTCTTATTCTGGTGACATGACGATTGCTGCTTGGCAAATAAAAATAATCTCGCTCTTATCCATAATCTCACGTAGGTAGCCTACTCACTGTATCTGTGGGCTGTTGGTTAGAGCGAACGTGCTATTTAACGCAACAGTTGTGACAAAACCATCCGTAGAGTTGACAATGTGATGGAAACTAATTTATTTATTTTTTCGGTATATGGGAAGTTAACTTCAAAAGTAATTTTTATGTGCACTACGTAATCACGCAAAGTCTTTTATCAGCAATTAGCTAGTTTGATGGAAATATGTGCATATTGTTTTATGCAGATTTTAGAATATTCGCATGAAAACCTGTCACCAATTGGATGGAAACCTAGTTATTTACTATTTCCAATAAGTAATGTGATCACCAATCAGCAAGATGGATACAAAAATATATATATTTGAGAATTCCAGCAGCGCTTGAGTTCCTTGGAGCAGCAAGAGCCATTGTTAGATGAGGTTTGGTCTAGTGGAGAGATGCCAGCAGCTGGCCTCATTTAGGCCTCTCTCTCGAGGGGCCGCATCCGCCCCACGCCCCCGCCATGTTGAGTCATGGATCTGACTAGGGGTCACCCTAGTGTTTCACCCTCTGACTGTGGACCAAGCCTTGACATCTGAACTCTCCCTTGCCCACAGACAACTCCCTCCACCACAATGTGATGAGCGCGTTGCAACACAATGAGAGAGCCCTTTTCAAACAGCCACAAAGCTGTTATACTTATACACATCTTTATCAGCAACATAACACCTTTTGAATAGAGGAAGACTAAATATTGTATACTATAACATGCACATTTGAGATGTTTGTTTCATCCTGGGGTTACAGTAAAACGCACACCTGCACTGCAGAGACATGGGACACCGATGTGCAGTGGTGCTCATCATCAGCAAGTCAAGTGTGACATTGGTGGAAGAACGACCTTAGAGGACTAATAAAACATTATGAAATAATCATACTTACTAAATACAGGTTTAGAATTGTGTGATATTAAATGTGTTCAATGCAAATACATGTATTTTGTAAGGCACAAGTCAGTTAGTGCGCAAGCCCTGCGTAATAAACCGTCATAGCCCTATCGAATTGTCAACATCAACGAAAGAAACGGTTGTTTGAATTAATGTGACATCAAATAAATGATATTTCATTATCGTCGTGAATAATCTCAACATGTCTTACCAGCAAAACAATTCCACAATGAATTAAAGCCCATTGCACGTAGAATACAACCCTAGCAACATTTCCATGGGTCTTTTTTTGTCAATATGCATGGGAAATTGCTATGATCAAATTGACATTCATGTTGACTGAAAGTACACTGGTCAATTAGCCTAGGTTTAACCATTCAGCCTGCGGTTATTGCTCCTGCCCGTTACTGCATTGATTGCAACAACTGGGCAAATGATTCTTTCTGGAGGCGTGTGGCGGTGTGACAGTTTGAAATAAAAAACAAATGTGTTTTTCAGTAAGCTCTGTAGCAGCCACTGATAATACAATTGCGCACTGCATGCCTTGCTATTTTACATTCAATGAGACAAGATCCACATCGACATTGCTGCATTGCAATTTGCTGTATATGCAGAATAGAATACCATTTTTACTATATTTAAACGACCAAATAACCTCATGATTAACATGCATTTGATCGCATCCGGTAAGAAAGTTTGTTGGACATACAGCCTCTCAAAAGGTTACCTGTGTGAATTTAATTTAAATGTTCGCATCATGTTTTTTCAATGTTTTTTTAATCAGGACTTAGATCATTACTCACCTCATGATTCAGTCACAGTACTGTCACGCAACAGGGTCTTCGTCAAGGGCTTCAAATATGTTATTTAACTGATGACTTATCTTGCAATGGTTTTCAGAAAGTTCGCAGTTGAATATGCCACAAAATAATATCAATGGGACGAAAGAGGCTCCTAGTTAAATCCAGTATAGTAATAAAAAAAAAGAAAAACGAAAATGTAAAAAGTATTTATCCTACATGATCTAGTGCATCGCGCCACCGTTTATGAAATTCTAATGAAAGAAAATACGGGGGGGAAAAACTCTATGGTTTTCGCTACTGCGAGACTGCAGTTGTTTCATACAGCGACAACGTGCCGCTGGGATCCCCGTCTCTACTGCTACAACACTGACGCAAAGCTTTTCTCAACTACGTGGGTACGTAAGAGACGTACAGAACACACAGGGCCACACCCCCTCGAATTTTTTGATAGCCCAAAAGCCAACAGATGGTGCAAGTACCCCTTGCAAAAAAAGGGAATAACGGGATTTTTGAATGAGACGTTTATGGGGAGCTGTAGGCTAATAAGCAACCTCAGTGCGCCACTATGTGGATGTCAGTTATTGTCCCCCACGATTAACTCGGGAGGGGACTGTGGGTCTGTCTCCGTTCGTACCAGCTCATGCTGCGTTCAAAACAACTGGGAACTCGGCAAAAACGACTGGGATTTTTTTTTTTGAAAGGTCATCGACCTCGGAATTCTAAGTCGGAAACTCGGGCATCTTTCTAAAGCTCCGACTTTCCGACCTGAAGATCAATGACGTCATAATTTGACCTATTTTTTTCCCGAGTTCCTAGTTGTCTTGAAAGCACCATGAGATCCGGCATTTACAAAATTACACTGGGAGCTATGGTAATTGACTGACATTTGTTAGTCACTATCGATATCTCAGTTGACCCAAGGGGCTGTTGCTTTGTTATTTCAGATATAGTATTAATTATAGGCTATATGAAAACAAAACAATTTATTATGCAATTTTTTGTAAATCCTGGAAGGCAGTTTAGCGTTTTTCGTAATTTAACTTGTTCTTGAGACAGCTCTGCAAAGCGGCAGCCACAAAGTCATAACACTGATTTGAAACCATAACCTTAAGCACACTCCATAAGTCCAAAAAGCACATTTTTGTTTTCAAGAATTTTTACAATATAGCCCATCTAGCATAAATTGCTCAGTTCTGCCTCCAGAACCAGACTCATTCTAATAAACATCAACCTGCTTCTGGAAGAGAGAAGAGTCATCTCAGAGACTGAAAAGACTTCCTGGCCTAGAGATTCAGTAGGCTATTTGATTCCTCATTCAAGTTAAATTTCACCTGGTCTGGGGAGCAAGAGTAGTAGCCTATTGAATTCTAAATAGCTATTTAAATCAAATCAAATCAAATCAAATTTATTTATATAGCCCTTCGTATATCAGCTGAAATCTCAAAGTGCTGTACAGAAACCCAGCCTAAAACCCCAAACAGCAAGCAATGCATGTGAAAGAGGCACGGTGGCTAGGAAAAACTCCCTAGGAAAAACTCCCTAGAAAGGCCAAAAACCTAGGAAGAAACCTAGAGAGGAACCAGGCTATGAGGGGTGGCCAGTCCTCTTCTGGCTGTGCCGGGTGGATATTATAATAGAACATGGTCAAGATGTTAAAATGTTCATAAATGACCAGCATGGTCAAATAATAATAATCATTGTAGTTGTCGAGGGTGCAACAAGCATGTCCGGTGAACAGGTCAGGGTTCCGTAGCCGCAGGCAGAACAGTTGAAACTGGAGCAGCAGCATGGCCAGGTGGACTGGGGACAGCAAGGAGTCATCATGCCAGGTAGTCCCGAGGCATGGTCCTAGGGCTCAGGTCCTCCGAGAGAAAGAAAGAAAGAGAGAAAGAGAGAATTAGAGAGAGCATATTTAAATTCACACAGGACACCGGATAAGACAAGAGAATACTCCAGATGAAACAGACTGACCCTAGCCCCCCGGCACATAAACTACTGCAGCATAAATACTGGAGGCTGAGACAGGAGGGATCAGAAGACACTGTGGCCCCATCCGATGATACCCCCGGACAGGGCCAAACAGGCAGGGCCAAACAGGGCCAAACATTTACACTGTGATAACTATCTAAACCATTTAAAGTGTGTTAAATGAGGCCTCCTGAGTGGCGCAGTGGTCTAAGGCACTGCATCGCATTGCTGCGGTGTCACTACAGCCTGGGGTTTGATCCCTGTCCTGTCCACACCACCCTCTGTAGCGCCATGCGATTAAGGGCAGTGCTATTGCATTACCAGGCAGTGATGCAGTGAGTCAAAATGTTCTCACTGGAACAGCTGTAGAGGATTTGAGGGCCCATACCAAACTTGTTCGGACCATTTTAAGACTTTAATGATTTGGACACCGAGGATCTTGAAGTTCTCGACCTGCTCCACTGCAACCCCGTCGATGTGGATGGAGGCGTGCTCTCCTCCCTGTTTCATGTAGTCCACGATCAACTCCTTTGTCTTACTGACATTGAGGGAGAGGTTGTTGTTCTGGCACCACACTGCCAGGTCACTGACCTCCTCCCTGTAGGCTGACTCATCGTCGCTGGTGATCAGGCCTACCACCGTCATGTCGTCAGCATACTTGATGATGGTGTTGGAGTCGTACGTGGGTGAACAGGCAGTGCGGGAGGGGACTAAGCACACACCCCTGTGGGGCCCCTGTGTTGAGGGTCAGCGTGGCAGAGGCGATGTTGCCTAACCTCACCACCTGGGGTCAGCCCGTCAGGAAGTCCAGGATCCAGTGTGCAAAGCTGTCATCAAGGCAATGGGTGGCTACTTTAAAGAATCTCAAATATAAAATAGATTTTGATTTGTTTAACAATTTTTGGGGTTACTACATGATTCCATATGTGTTATTTCATAGTTTTGATGGCTTCACTATTACTAAAATAGTAAATTATAAAGAAACCCTTGCATGAGTAGGTGTGTCCAAACTTTTGACTGGAACTGTATATTTAATCAATAATCAAATAGGTCTATGGACTGCTTTTGTTTGTCAAATCTCTTTGGTTTGTTGTCAAACAGGCCATTATTTAATGAAACGTGAAATTGTTTAGTTGAATTTCTTATACTGTTGAGAATAATGTATTTTTTGTCAAGAAGAATGAAATCTAGTTTTATTCATTTCTGTTACGTTCACTTTCTAATGAAAGCGCCCTTCTTGCGCTCTTGAAAAAACCTAACTATTTCTGCCATCTACTGGCTGATGCGTGAAGGCCTCCATGACTGTATAGCAGCAAATATTGTGGATTTTCTCTCTGGAGGAGTATCATGTCCCGTAGCTATGTAGAATGTTTTCCAGAATTACGACATACCTTGAACTCCACAGTATTGTGCTCTGTGATTGGTCTTCAGAGCTCCAATCGCAGACGTTTACATACATCGGTTCTTTTCTACCTGGTAGTTCGCTGATGTGGTTTTTAAGAAGTTAGTCAACCTAACATGCCGATTTAAACAGTTTTTCTTATATAATTTACTTCTTATGCACAAGGATTATGCCTTATTATCAAACATGGGAAGAGTTCGCCCGTGCAGCAGAAAAACTATATTTGACAGCGCCAATGAAGGTAACCATGAAGTTTAAAACTTTGTTAGCTACAGTACAGGAACTAGCTAACGTTACCTAGCAACATTTATTTAGTAATTGTTCTTTCACAGCACAAATAAATGTTATAGCCCATAATAACCATCCCCGTTGGAGTGGCTATGAAGTCTAGAGGAGCAGCCAGGATAGCTAACTACTGTTAGCTAGTTTGTTAGCTTGCCGTTTTCAAGCAATGCAGCCAGCTTACGAGAAGCCAACTGCTAACGTTAAATATGCTGGCAAATGTGAATAGGAAGGAAAAGCTATAAACTGCCTAATAATAAGGTTAGTCAACTGTTGGAATCTGAGTACTATTAAGATAATCAACCATGTTGTAATACATGTAGCTCTGTTAGTTGCATATTATTTTAATTCAATAAATAGGCTAAGGTCTTTCAGTTACCTTTGTTGAAACGAGTTAGCTAACGTTTGAAATATTTTCTTCTCCCTCTTTTTAATACAGGTCAGGGTGGTTCTCAAATACAGACACTGTGATGGTAACCTTCGCATCAAAGTCACCGATGATGCAGTGGTATGTTCAAGGGAAGACAGTCTGTTCAATGTGCACATCTGTTTGTATCCTATATTACACTAACCAGTAGTCCCTTTTAAGAATCCGAGAGTGGAAGACTTACATGTATCTAACATGTAGGCTCAACATTTCCGAACAGTCCCATTACAAGTCAGAATGTTGAATTCACTTTCATTTGGACTGTATATACAAAAGCACCCCTTCAAATTAGTAGCTTCAGCTATTTCAGCCACACTCGTTGCTGACAGGTATATAGAATAGGGCACACAGCCATGCAATCTCCACAGACAAACATTGGCAGTAGAATGGCCTTTACTGAAGAGCTCAGTGACTTTCAACGTGGTACTGTCATAGGATGCCACCTTTCCATCATATTTCTGGCCTGCTAGAGCTGCCCCGGTCAAGTGTAAGTGCTGTTATTGTGAAGTGGAAACCTCTAGGTGCAACAACGACTTAGCCGCAAAGTGGTAGGTCACACAAGCTCACAGAACGGTACCGCCGAGTGCTGAAGCGCATAGTGTGTAAAGAAATCATCTGTCCTCAGTAGCTACACTCACTACCGAGTTCCAAACTGCCTCTGGAAGGAAGTCAACACAAGAACTGTTAATCAGGAGCTTTATGAAATGTGTTTCCATGGCCGAGCAGCCGCACACAAGCCTAAGATCACCATGTGCAATGCCAAGTGTCGGCTGGAGTGGTGTAAAGCTCGTGTTCTCTGGAGTGATGAATCACGCTTCACCATCTGGCAGTCCGACGGACAAATCTGGGTTTGGTGGATGCCAGGTGAACGTTAACTGCCTGACTACAGTAGTGCCAACTGTGAAGTATATTGGAGGAAGAATAATGGTCTGGGGCTGTTTTTAGTTCCAGTGAAGGGAAATCTTAACGCTACAGTGACAGACGATTCTGTGCTTCCAACTTTGTGGCAACAGTTTGGGGAAGGCCCTTTCCTGTTTAAGCATGACATGCACCAAGCGAGGTCCATACAGAAATGGTTTGTCGATCAGTGTGGAAGAACTTGACTGGCCTGCACAGAGCTCTGACCTCAACCCTATCAAACACCTTTGGGATGAATTGAAACGCTGACTATGAGCCAGGCCTAATCCTAATCACGATTGGAACCATATTCCTGTTTAACCGCTAGGTTTTATGGGTAATATGACAACACCACTGTGGGGCTCTTTTAGGCAAACTAACCAGTTGCTTGTAAGACTTTTGAGACATGTTGTTTTAAATTTTTTGTTCATAACAAATATTTGCCTCATGTCTGTTTCCCTCTACCTAATCCACGACTCATTCTGTTCAATTGCAGTGTTTACAATACAAGACGGACCAGGCCCAGGACGTGAAGAAGATCGAGAAACTGCATGGCAAACTGATGAGGCTTATGGTGTCCAAGGAAAGTGGTGCCATGGAAACGGACTGAACCCCTTAGTTGTGTTAACTCTCCTTTGAGTCTGTACTGTGGTTTGTTAATAGCACAAACAATGGAAGAGAACAGAGCTGGAATGACTACATCAGATCGTGAGAAGGAAGGGAGGGGAAATGGGAGGGTTGGTGAAATGAAAAATGGCGAGCATAACCTTCGGTCCTCTGAAGTGGTATTTGCTGGAGTTCTTTTAGAGCTTGTATTTATTTTCAGTTTTAAGATGGACTAGAACAGATGGAGAGACGCATGTCTATTTATTTATATGGTTAGATTTATTTTGTTATGCTTTTTTTATTTCCATTTCCACAAGGAGAAATGTTCATGACCATGTTGAGGTGAACATGAAAGAAGCAGGACCTTTTGATTGCTAGTTCAGTGAAAGAACAATGTCTCCAATGCCATTTAGTCAACTTTGCAAATTATTGCATTACTCAATAAATGTTTATATACCTCAACAGCCAACATCTATCAACTGTCTGAAAGATTGATTTTAATGTATGATTAAGTTTCAATGTCTCCCCCATATCGCTGCTGATCAAGCTGCCATAACAACAGCCCTCCTGAATGTCTTCAGATTTCTCTTTATTCATCAAGAATGCCAGATTTTTGGGCATCTATTTAATCATTGAAAATAATTTGTCCTCAAACCAGGTCACTAGCTACGTAGGTTTCCATCTAATTGGCGACAGATTTTCATGCAAATATTCGTAAATCTGCATAAAAACAATGTCCAATTTCCCACCATCAATCAAATATTTATAAATCCCTTTTTACAGCAGATGTCACAAAGTGCTATACAGAAACCCAGCTTAAAACCCCAAACAACAAGCAATGCAGATGTAGAAGCAGAGACTGTGTGTGGTGAGAGTGCATTCTGAAAGTATTCAGACCCCTAAAGTGGATTAAATAGGTATTTTTCCTTCATTAATCTACACAATACCCCATAATGACAAAGCAAATGTAGTTCAGTTTAAAAAAAAAAAAAAAACCTATTGAATCACCTAATGCAGTGATTACAGCCTCAAGTCTTCTTGGGTATGACGCTACAAGCTTGGCACACCTGTATTTGGGGAGTTTCTCCCATTCTCTGCAGATCTTCAAGGTCTGTCCGGTTGGATGGGGAGTGTCGCTGCACAGCTATTTTCAGGTCTCTACAGAAATGTTTGATTCGGTCTGAGCTCTGGCAGGGCCACTCAAGGACATTCAGAGACTTGTCCCGAAGGGACTCCTGCATTGTCTTGGCTGTGTGCTTAGTGTCGTTGTCCTGTTGGAAGGTGAACCTTCGACCCAGTCTGAGGTCCTGAGCACTCTGGAGCGGGTTTTCTTCAAGGATCTCTGTACTTTGCTCCGTTCATCTTTGTCTCGATCCTGACTTGTCTCCCAGTCCCTGCCTCTGAAAAACAGCATGATGCTTCCTCCAGATGTGACACTTGGCATTCAGGCCTCCAGAGAATCTTGTTTCTCGTGGTCTGAGAGTCTTTAGGTGCCTTATTGGCAAACTCCAAGTGGGCTGTCGTACCTTTTACTGAGGAGTGGCTTCTGTCTGGCCACTCTACCATAAAAGCCTGATTGGTGGAGTGCTGCGGAGATGGTTGAAGAACTCTAGAGCTCTGTCAGTGACCATCGGGTTGTTGGTCACCTCCCTGACCAAGGCCATTCTCCCCTGTTTGCTCAGTTTGGCCGGGCGGCCAGCTCAAGGAAGAGTCTTGGTGGTTCCAAACTTCTTCCATTTAAGAATGATGGAGGCCACTGTGTTCTTGGGGACCTTTAATGCTGCAGACATTTTTTGGTACCCTTCCCCTGATCTGTACCTCGACACAATCCTGTCTCGGAGCTCTACGGACAATTCCTTCGACCTCGTGGCTTGGTTTTTGCTCTGATATGCACTGTCAACTGTGGGACCTTATATAGACAGGTGTGTGCCTTTCCAAATCATGTCCAATCAATTGAATGTACCACAGGTGGACTCAAATTAAGTTGTAGAAGCATCTCAAGGATGATCAATGGAAACAGGATGCACCTGAGCTTAATTTCGAGTCTCATAGCAAAGAGTCTGAATTCTTATGTAAATAAGGTATGTTTTTTTTTTATACATTTGCAAAAATGTCTAAACCTGTTTTTGCTTTGTCATTATGGGGTATTGTGTGTAGATTGCTGAGGATTTTTATTTATTTAATCAATTTTAGAATAAGGCTGTAACGTAACAAAATGTATAATAGAGTCAAGGTGTCTGAATACTTTCCGAAGGCACTGTAGTGCACAAATACATTTTGCGGTTAAATTCCCATGTACCGATTTAAAAAAAAAATACACGTTTAAATGGTATTTCCGTCGCTTTTTTGACTGTACTGATGGTTTTTCTCACAATTTTTGTTTTGCGTTATATAACCAACAGCACGCAGATACAATACTATAGCGCCCCGTATAGCCTACATGATGAGATTATTATGGATTCTTTTTATTTGTCAAGCGGCAGCCAAGCATCGATGATCATGTCACCAGAATAAAACCTTCGATATTTTTTGGAAAGGAGCATCGAGCTCATCAGCTTGCACTTTCACCACCCTGTGAAGTTCACCATTTATTTCATCTGTAGCTTTCCTGATGAGTCGTAGTGGGAGGACCACACATGTCATTGCGTGACTCCCAAGTTTACTTCGACATGATGGTTAGTATATCAATATTTGCGGATAAAAGCGTTTCCATCGACAGTTCTCACATGATTGATTTTACCAACACAAATAGATCCCACCTTGTCTAGCATGTTTTTTTGGGGACATTTCAAGATTTAACGTCACATCCACAAGTACAGTGAAATGCCTTTCTTGCAAACTCTAACCCCAACAATGCAGTAATCAATAACAATGTAATATTAAAAATAACAAGGTAGAACAAAAACACAAGCGATATAAAAATAAGAAATAGGAACACGATAAAGTAAGCAAACATACTATATACAGGGTCACTTCCAGTACCATACTTACAATGTGCAGGGGGGTACTGGATCTATAGTGCTGTCAGAGCATTTCCTATCATTCTGTACTTAAATCCAATACACTCCATTTAGTATGATATGTTACGTTTCGAATAGTATGTATTAATTTGTGGATGTCCACCACCCATTTCATATGATGTTACAAATTACAATTCGTATTATGTTGCGAATTTGCAAAATGTATATCTTACGAATTCTAACTAGGTAGCTAATGTTAGTTAGGCTAGGGGGTAGGGTTAGGGTTAAGTTTAGGAGTTAGGCAAAGGGTTAGCTTAAAGGGTTATTAAGGTAAGGCGAAGGGTTAGCTAACATGCTAAGTAGCTAAAAAGTAGTAAGTTGTTGAAAGTTGCTAAAATGCTAAAGTCATCCATAGATGTTTGGGAAGGCTTAGCTAGCATGCCAACATCCTAAGTAGTTGCAAAATAGCTAAAAAGTAGTAAGTAGTTGAAAAGTTGCTGAAATTCTAAACTTGTCTGTGATGAGATTCAAACTTGTAACCTTTGGGTTGATAGACGTTCGCATTTTACGCCCTGTATCCATCCCGACCAACCACCCTTTTTGCATTAATTAAATAACCATCTGCCTTATGTAACCATACCAAACTGTAACATATCGTACCAATTTGAATGTCCCGGATTTAATCTTACTATGTTACGTCTAGTCTGAGACCAGGCTACAGAGGTATATATGTATAAGGGTAAGGTGACTAGGCAGGGTTTTTGATCAACAGAGTAGCAGCAGCTTATATGATGATTGTATGTGTGTGTAGAGTCGGTATACAGTTTTATAACGTTCATAATAGAAATAGCATGTAGAACAAACATGCTTCTGACATGGAGAATAAGGAATAAAGTCAGCTCTATTCATGGAATTTCTATCTGCAACGTTCGAGAATGTTTGACAACTGAACGTGGCCAAAATTTGCACTGCTTTGAGTCCAGTAGACAAGAACGACATTTCCCACGAAACACTGGTCTCTATTTCGACACTATAAACTGTGGCGAAGGCGGAATTGACACTGCATCTTGTGGAACAGCGACAAGTAAGATTAACTCTCGCTTTTAATAATACCTGAAAGAATAGCTCTAAAAGTATTCTTGGTCGATATGTCTTTCTTATCGATAATGTATTAATCGATCATGTAGGATATTGAGACTAATGAAACACTGTTGCAAGTTGAAAGGTGTAAAGTTTGGATTGTTGTGACAAAATAATGGTGCGTGCATAGAAATGGAATGCTAGAATATTTTTGACATAATAATAATAATAATAGTAGTAGTCCTATGTCCCCTTCCCTTAAGTATATTTTGGGGTAATCTGGTAATAATTTTAGAAAACAGTGCATGCGTCCATATTTCAAGTAAAACACGGTGGTACTTGTTTATATTGGCTATTGTAGCATATCCATTGTAGGCCTATCCAACTGTTATCTGAAATATATAAATATGTTAGGAATGATCTGTGAATAGATTCAACATTGAATACGCTTCATACCGTACTTGCAATTCCAGTCATCTCAATGCAATCTTTGTTTTTTTTTAATTGGTTGCCCGTCTAGTCAGATTAGTGCATAACTGGAGCCGTTTTTAGGAACAGCTGCAGTATTGGACAACAATCAGGTCCATAGCAGAGCAGACTAGTTATTTTGCATTAACTATGCATGCCAAGTTGCCACCATTGTAAATGTGTTGCCCTAGGCATTTTGTAGTACAACCTCAGTCAGCTCTCATCACAGGCCTGTTTTTACATTTACATTTAAGTCATTTAGCAGACGCTCTCATCCAGAGCGACTTACAAATTGGTGCATTCACCTTAAGATATCCAGTGGAACAACCACTTTACAATAGTGCATCTAAATATTTTTGCTGGTTGCCATCTGCTTGTTCCAGAAAAAAGGTTTTGTCTGGGCCCCCATGGAGGGAACTTCTAGGGCTCAGTACTTTCATTTTAATCATTCGTAATCAGAAGATCCAAAGGGACACATTTATTTTCTGAATTGCTGTATGGATATATTTATAACTTTCTGTCAGGTGAAAAACAATTTGTCTATCAATAAAGAGATGCTCACAAAGAAATCAGATCTATGTTTCTAAATTCTCTATGAAAGTTATGGTATCAGAGGCCGGCTAGAGAAAAGCTTTGTCATGCATTTTGACCCCAATGAATTGTTACTATGGGGCTTTGTCCACTCCATTCTTTACCTAATCCTTTCAGAACGGATTTCTGTGCAACAGTGCTCCAGTACTTTTGTTCTATTTTTCACATTGTCTGCAAACCTCTGGTCAATTGTCATACATTTTCAGTATAAATTTGAATGCATAATGGATAAAACAGTCAAGTAGGCTTATGTATGTCTGTAGTGCTGGTAACCATACATTTCAGGTGTTGCCGACGTATTTTTCTGTTATAAATGACATGCTACACATAGCCTCCAAAGAAAAACTATTCATTTACTCACTACTAAGCATTACATATAAGGACAGTGAATGGCATTATGAAAGGCGTGCATTGTAACATGTCTGCTGTCCCTGATTTTGTTTATTCTGTTCACTGGGTAACCCAGAAGGCTATGTTTACAGAGGTTCTGTTAGCCCTGGTGGTGGGAGGAGTGATCTACTTCCTGGTGCAGAGGAGTAAGAGACATCAGCTGAAGAGTGAGGATGGCTGGTGGGGGGAGGGGACTCCCATGGATGGGGAGGAAGATCTCAGCATTCGCCCCTACACAGTCCGAACGGATGACGAGGAGTTGGAGGTGAGATGGGGGATTATGGGCCTAGAGGAGGGCTGAACTCTTAGAGAGTTAAGGCTTATGCAACAGTCTTTAGTTGAACCTCATACTCAATGCTCCACCCAGGACCTGTACAGGAGAATAGACCAGACCCGATCCTTCCCCTCTCTAGAGGACAGCCAGTTCAACTACGGCTTCAACTCCCACTATCTGCAGAAGGTGGTCACCTACTGGAGACGTGACTTTGACTGGAGGAGACAAGTGGAAAAACTGAACAAATTCCCACATTACAAAACCAACATTGAAGGTGAGATGGTGTGTAGAGATTTATCAGTTATGTATAGAACAAGATGAAACTGAACAAGCAGATCTATTGGCTGCCAGTAAATACAACATAATTGTAAGTCTACGTGAAACTTTGCACACACACAAAAAAAAAAATATTGAGTCTCCAGGAAATGGCTTATGGTTCATTCAAGCATCCTCTGACCTATGTATCAAGCAGACCACCATAGTCCCTGTGCCCAAGGAAGCGAAGGTAACCTGCCTAAATGATTACTGCTCTGTGGCACTCACGTCGGTAGCCATGAAGTGCTTTGAAAGTCTGGTCATGGCCCACATCAACAGCATCCTCCCGGACACCCTAGACCCACTCCAATTCGCATACCGCCCCAACAGATCCACAGATGATGCAATCTCAATCGCACTCCACACTTCTTTTCCCACCTGGACTAAAGGAACACCTATGTTAGAATGCTGTTCATTGACTACAGCTCAGCATTAAATACCATAGTGCCCACAAAGCTCATCACTAAGCTAAGGATCCTGGGACTAAACACCTCCCTCTGCAACTAGATCCTGGACTTCCTGACGGACCGCCCACAGGTGGTAAGAGTAGGCAACAACACGTCTGCCACGCTGATCCTCCACACTGGGGCCCCTCAGGGGTGTGTAACTTAGTCTCCTGCTGTATTCCCTGTTCACCCACGACTTTGTGGCCAAACACGACTCCAACACCATTACGTTTTCTGACGACACAACAGTGGTAGGCCTGATCACCGACAACGATGAGACGGCCTATAGGGAGGAGGTCAGAGAACTTGCAGTGTGATGCCAGGACAACAACCTCTCCCTCAATGTAAGCAAGACTAAGGAGATGATTGTGGACTACAGGAAAAGGAGCGCCGAACAGGCCCCCATTCTCATCGACAGGGTTGTAGTGGAGGGGGTCGAGAGTTTCAAGTTCCTTGGTTTCCACATCACCAACGAACTATCATGGGCCAAACATACCAAGACAGTCGTGAAGAGGGTACGACAAAACCTTTTCCCCCTCAGGAGACTGAAAAGATTTTGCATGGGTCCCCAGATCCTCAAAAGGTTCTACAGCTGCACCATCGAGAGCATCCTGACCGGTTGCATCACCGCCTAGTATGGCAACTGCTCAGCATCTGTCCGTAAGGCACTACAGAGGGTAGTGCGCACTGGGCCAAGCTTCCTGCCATCCAGGACCTATGTACTAGGCGGTGTCAGAGGAAAGCCCATAAAATTGTCAGACTCCAGTCACCCAAGTTTTAGACTTTTGTCTCTGCTACAGCACGGCAAGCGGTACCGGAGCGCCAAGTCTAGGACCAAAAGGCTCCTCAATAGCTTCTACCCCCAAGCCATTAGACTGCTGAACAATTCATAAAAATGCAACCGGACAATTTACATTGACCCCCCCCACCCCCCACCCCTCCCTTTTGTACACTGCTGCTACTCGCTGTTTATTATCTATGCATAGTCACTTCACCCCTACCTACATGTACAGATTACCTCAACTAACCTGTACCCCGCACACTGACTCGGTACCCCCTGTATATAACCTCGTTATTCTTATTGTGTTACTTTTTATTATTACTTTTTATTTTAGTCTACTAGTCTAAATATTCTTCTTGAACTGCACTGTTGGTTAAGGGCTTGTAAGTAAGCATTTCACGGTAAAGTCTATACTTGTTGTATTCGGCGCATGTGACCAATAAAGTTTGATTTGATGATGTATCAGGCATTGACGTCCACTACGTCCACGTGCGGCCCAAGAACCTCCCTGAGGGCGTGACTGCTGTGCCTCTGCTCATGGTGCACGGCTGGCCAGGCTCTTTCTACGAGTTCTACAGGATGATACCCCTGCTGACTGAACCCTCCAACCCAGACGACATTGTGTTTGAGGTGGTGTGTCCTTCCATCCCTGGGTACGGCTTCTCTGAGGCTCCACATAAGAAAGGTAAGTGGTTAGAGTCCTGGCTGGGGTTAAGGGTCACAAATGCCCAGCCCATTGACTCTAACAAAGCATTTCTGCCAGATGAACGTTATATTCAGTGACTTTATATTAATTTTCTCAAATGAATGATTCTGTTTATGTTGCAGGTTTTGACTCGGTGTGTGCGGCCCGTGTGTTCCACAAGCTGATGAAGAGACTGGGCTTCCAACAGTTCTATGCTCATGGAGGAGACTGGGGATGGATCGTCACCACCAACATGGCCCAGCTGGAGCCCAAGTAAGACAGAGATAGACACACAGAAAATGGCCAGATCTTATCTTAAGCCATGGGAGACATATCCAATATTATGTTTGCCTCCTTATTTATGGGATTTAGAATGCATGACAATGTTTTGAGGTAAATGTTCTTATCAGTGAATGATAGGAAGTGAAAAAGCCTCAGTTTGACTCAGATTCAATGTTTGTTGTACTTCATCTCTCCTCTCTGATTTTGTCGCCCCAGAATAATCAAAGGCTTACATCTCAACTTTGCTCCCCCCTCCAAGCCGGGCCTGCCCGTGGTTCTGTCTATAATGCTGGGCCGCAGTTTCCCCAAGCTGTTTGGCTTCAACGAACACGACATTCAGCGCATCTACCCCGTTGTGCAGAACCTAGTGGTGGAGTCTGTCAAGGAGTCAGGATACATGCACATCCAGGCCACCAAGCCTGACACTGTGGGTAAGAGAGGGAACCAGTTTAGAAGGGGAAGCGTTCTGGGCTACACACAGCTTTAACTGCTGCTTCTGTATAGACCAGGACCAGGAATAAGAAACTGTGCTGTATCATAATCTGATTGTGTGCGTGTCTGATCTCTTCCTATAGGTCGAGGGTTGAATGATTCTCCGGTGGGTCTTGCTGCCTATATCTTGGAGAAGTTCTCCACCTGGACTGACCATGACTTCAGGAACCTGGATGACGGAGGACTTACGAGGTAGAACGTCTTAAACCTCAACCACAGCCTTTGATGTAGAATAGGATAGTTGGTCAGTATTCAAAGGCTTCTTCTTCCATGTCCATTTTTATGACTTTTGTTTTTTAGCACCTCTCTTTCCTTGCAGGAAGTTCAGTCTGGATGACCTGCTGACCAACGTGATGATCTACTGGACATCTGGCTGCATCATCTCCTCCATGCGCTTCTACAAGGAGAACTTCAGCAAGGGTCTTGACCAGCCACACTCAACGTCAGTGGAATGTTGCTATGTAATATCTATGTATGTGCTATGTAATGGTCTTAACTAGTACGAGGAGCTCCCCCTTCAGAACATAAATATCTTTGTCCTGGTAAGTGATGCTGTTAAAGTAGAAAGGACAAACTCAATTTATCTTTCAGTAAACTATTGCACTTATTCACTCCCTCTCTACCCAGGATGCCAGTGCATGTGCCCACCGGTTTTGCCTGCTTCCCCAACGAGCTGATGCACACCCCCAAGCTGTGGGTGCAGCAGAAGTACCGCGAGCTGAAGACCTTCACGCCCATGGCCCGAGGAGGACACTTCGCCGCCATGGAGGAGCCAGAACTCATGGCCCAGGACATCCAGAACTTCACCAAGATGCAGGAGAAGATGAAGTGATCGCTCTGCACATCTGCCTTTCCTGTTTACCAAACAGCACCAGATGCTAGGTCAGCGAGCACTGGTATTCAGATAGCACTGACATGTGAAGTTACTTCCTGATAAGCCCATAGAGAGAGAAACCTCTGCCATAGCTGCCTTTTTACACACATCTGGAAATAATACTAGCCATGTCACAGATCTGTTTTGGCATGACAACGACCATATGACAGTCCCTCCAGGATTCTGCGATCGCAACTCGATACTATGCGAGGTCTTGCAAATTTGACCAATCACCGCACTATTTCTGCTTAAAACAGTAAAATCATCGCAATATTATCGCATAAAACTGACCCATCACAGCAGTACAAAAATAGGGCTTGCAATTTCAACCAATCATCGCACTTTTGCCGCATTATATGGTTCAATCAAGCCACACGTCAACAAACTTTTCCCTTGGTCAGTGCATTTCCGCGACAAATTGGACAAAATCATTGCATATTGCCATGCAAAATCAAGCATTTTTGCCCGCAAATATCACAAAGAATCCCCATGAAATCCTGGAGGAATGATATGTGACTAGACTGCACAAACAGATCTGTGACTAAACTAATATAATACAGTAAAGCCTCCCAATGACTACTACCAATGAGATGGGGAAGAAAAGTGTTCAACTTACTCTCTAGTTAGGAAATGATCCATGGACCAATTGATAAGAGTGAATAGAAGAGAGTTTCATTCAGGTTGTTCCTGAATCATTGTTAAGGAGGAGAGCACAGATAGTTATGTTTAGATTACTGGCATAGTCTAGCTCTGAGTGGTTATCAAATGATGCATGAAATATCAGCTGATATGCTTTTTCTTTTTTGAAATAGTTTCCAGAGACTGAAATGTGTATTTTATTCTGATCACCTGTTCTGTTAGTTATTTACAATGTTATAGCATTCCATAAATAGCACTTTGCATTTATTTCAGTAACTAATCTCCTGATCTATATTTTTGGGACAAATTATATTAATAAACATTTAAATTAAATTCTTGTTCTGTCTTTCTGCTAATGTCTTTGGAATCACACCTAAGATATGTGGCCTTGGTCCCCATTCAAGGTTTTAATACCCAAAAATGGTATGATGATGGTACCAAGTGCAGTACCATCCTCCTAGTTGTCTATTATGGCAGGGAGACCAGAGGTTCCTCCAGCTGCTGCCAGACCCTGGTGTTTCCCAAGCCCTGCGTCCTGCCCTGGGACACCCCATTACTCTGAGGCTGCTCCCCTTGGCAGAGCACACCCGGGGGAGGTGTGGGTGGGGGAGATAAGGGCCGCTTGAGATCCCCACATGACCTCACCAGATAAGGCGAGGGGAGGGAGGACATAGGACCACGATGCGCAGCGGAGAAGCTGTGACTGGAGACTGCTAGAGGGGCTGGGGAGCGGCGGTCAGAAAGCAGGCGAGCTTTGGGTCTCGGTTTTCAGTAGGGTGGCTGGAGCTGGTTGCTCTTCAGTTCGGTGGACAGTCTTGAGGGCACCGCAGCCACGTAGGGATCCTAAGAAGTGGGTGAGTTAAATCTCTACAGAACCTGGAGAGAATACAGTAGATCCGCCCCTCAGGGTTATAGCTAGAAAGTAATTCAATATTTGGACGTTCCTCTCAGATTTGGTTTATGTTAAGTAGCTCTACGAAATTAAATTGTGAATTCTTTCTGAATTACTGAACTCCTTAATTGTTGATATCTGGACAATATTTAGACCCTTCATGTTAGGTATTTGCAGATTCAACTTCACACATGTCAGATCTTGTGGTCAGTGGTGGAAAAAGTATTCAATTGTCATACTTGAAAATGACTCAAGTAAAAGTCACCCAGTAAAATACTACTTGAGTAAAAGTATTTGGTTTCAAATATACTTAAGTATTAAAAGTAAAAGTATAATTCCTTTCAAATTCCTTAAATTAGGCAAATCAGACGGTTTGACGGATAGCCAGGGGCACACTCCAACACTCAGACATAATTTACAAATAAAGAATGTGTGTTTAGTGAATCCGCCAGATCAGAGGCAGTAGGATGACCAGGGATGTTCTCGTGTGTGAATTGGATCATTTTCCTGTCAAAATGTAACAAGTACTTACTTGTGTGTGTCAGGGAAAATGTATGGAGTAAAAAGTACATTTTCTTTATGAATGTAGTGAAGTAAAAGTTGGCATGAATATAAATAGTAAAGTACAGATACCCCCAAAAACATTTTATGTAGTACTTTAAAGTGTTTTTACTTAAGCACTTTACACCACTGCTTGTGGAATGGATACTGATTTTATAGTGCTCTCTGGTATGTCATTTTCTCATTTACTATCTCCATATAAATTAAGTCTCATTTACCACGTAAATGTAATGAAACATAAGTGTTCCTGTTCCTCCTGCGTGGTCCAGGTGAGGTCTGGGTGTGTGACGGGTGTGCAGCCCAGCAGGGCTATGAAGTCCCAACACTCCCCAGAGAACGCGGCCAGGGAGAGGAGCCGTGTCCGTAACCTCCGCCAGGCCTTCCACAGCCTGCAGGCAGCCCTGCCCTCCGTCCCCCGTGACACCAAGCTTTCCAAGCTGGACGTCCTGGTCCTGGCCACCGACTACATCGCCCATCTTACTGAGACCCTGGACCAGGGCGGGGCTCTCTCTGAACTCAAAGTGCCCCCCAGGGCAGGGGGATACCTCCACCCAGTCAAGGTTGGTCAAATCAAACTACCTGGGTGCTTATCTTTTTCATTCTTTGGTTATCATAGCTTATAACCCTGATCTGACCAGATGTTCAGTTAAAATCAGACTTGAATTGTAGTGTAACAGCACTGTAGTAGGATGTCCACAGCAGGCATCACTACTTCTTACATTATCTATATGACATTCAAAGAGTTTTAATTTGGTATGACTTATTACAATCATACAGACTGACTGAAGTTTAACATGTCTCCTGTCCTGACAGAAGTGGCCGATGCGCTCCTTGCTGTACTGTGGGAGTGTGGGAGCACTGCTGTCAGCCAATCAGAAGCCAGCGTCAGGGGAGGAGGAAACAAATCCTCTGACCCCTACCCCAGAGGTCGACATGGACCAATCCGTTTAGGACTAGGAGCGTTGAAATACAATATATCCAACTGTGATGCTTATAAAACTACAGCGAATGGCAATGTAATGTATGTGCTGAACACAGAAACACCTAGAACAATGTCAAGATATAAATCAAATACACCAAAATCAAAGGATCGCTTTCTTATTTATTACAGAAGCATAAAACATAAATCACTACTTTGGAGAAAAGTGTGTGAAATATTTGTTAGGGACAGATCTACATTTACTGGGGGGGGGGGGGTGTCAGAAAGGTGTCAGAAACAAATAAATGCACCCCCTCCCAAAGAAAACATATTTTCACATGACCCTCCCATTGTACTGTAAAATAAATTGAACACCCTTCCCTCTCGTAGAATTAACTCTAAATTATTATTACGACCAAAAATAATAACTGTTTATAAACGGGGATATCGACTTTGCCACTTTAGCATGCTTTTGTGGCACAGTCGATGCCATGCAGGGCTACGGGTCAGAAGGTTGAGGGTTTCACTGACCACCACAGATGAGTTCACTCTCCCTGCCTGTTTCATTACACTACGATCAGAGCTGGCTGCAGACAATGATCAGCTAGGGGGAAATCACATTTTCAACATTTTGATGCCATAGTTATAATTATATAAAATATATATGCTACGAACTTTCCACCAACAGGTTCCTGTGCCAATGCACCACACAACCGATAAACAAAGCATACCGACTTTGGCCACTTCAATATTAGGGCTGCACACAATTGGCCCATCGACGTCCGGGTTAGGGTTTGGCCGGGGTAGGACGTCATTGAAAATAAGAATTTGTTCTTAACCGACTTGCTTAGTTAAATTAATAAAGATCATGGTTTCCATTTTCAAACACAATAGTCTAGTTAAATAATCGACAAACAGAAAATTCCCCACTTTACTTTGTAGGCTTATCCAGATTCGATGGCTTGGCTTGACAATCTCCGAATGTCATTCAACTTTTTGGTGTTTTGTAACAGATGTCTCTTTCCATTCAGCAATTGGCAGCTGCACAGTTTGGATTGATTTATCATTCAATGTTGTTTGTCAGTAAAAAAAATAAAGATTTTAAAAGTGACCCGGATTGCACAATAAAGTCACAGACTTATTTCCATTGTGGTTCGTATTTTTTTTTAACATTCAAAGCAATGTTCCAGTGACTTATTTTGTGTTTTTAGCTTTAAGATGAATTTAAGTTGATCTCCTGGATTTGTTTCATTTTTGGTGGTATAGTTGTATTGGGGTGGGAGTGAAAGGATGGACAGATTAACAGAAAGGGAGGATTGTTGTGAGAATATTTGGCAACCATGCATTCAGCTGTGGAGCCCTGAGTACAAGTCCAGATCTGTGCTATAATGACTGCTTTAGATTGAAAATGTATTCAAACAGCAGAAAAAAATTACTAAAACGATGTAAATAACTATGTTATGGCTTTGTTTGAGCTATCTGACATACAGTGAGCTCCAAAAGAATTGGGACAGTGACACGTTTTGTTGTTTAGGCTCTGTACTCCAGCACTTTGGATTTGAAATAGCATTTTCATCCATATCGGGCGATTCGTTTAGAAATTACAGCACTTTGTCTTTGTCACTTTTATTTTAAATAAGAATAGAATGTTTGTAAATGCTTCTACATTAATGTAGATGCTACCATGACTCCGGATAATCCTGAATGAATCCTGAATAAGTTAGACACACAAACATCATACCCCCAAGACATGCTAACCCCTCACCATTACAATAACAGGGGAGGTTAGCATTTTATATCATACCCCCAAGACATGCTAACCTCTCACCATTATAATAACAGGGGAGGTTAGCATTTTTTGGGAGGGGTTTGATATTTGTGCGTCTAACTTTCTGACTCATTATTCAGGATTATCCGTAATCATGGTAGTATCCAAATGAATCTAGAAGTGTTTAGAAACATATTCTATTCTTATTTACAATAAAAGTGACTCCAAAATTACACAATACATTATTTACCATTCATTTATTTTGGGCGCAAAATAATCTGAAATACAACCAAAATGAATAGCAAATGCCAACAAATTTGTAGTCTCACAAGCTTGATGTAGTCATTGCGTACTATGAATATGCAAGTGCATCTACACCTGCATTGCTTGCTGTTTGGGGTTTTAGGCTGGGTTTCTGTACAGCACTTTGTGACATCAGCTGATGTAAGAAGGGCTTTAGAAATACATTTGATTGATTGAATATGGGACCAAATACAAAACTTTGTACTACTTTAATACACAAGTGAATTTGTCCTAATACTTTTGGTCCCCTAAAATGGGGGGACTATGTACAAAAAGCTGTAATTTCTAAGCAGTTCACCCGATATGGATAAAAAAATACCTTCAAATTAAAGCTGACAGTCTGCATTTTAACCTCATAGTCATTGTATAATTTTAAATCTAAAGTGCTGGAGTTATCTAGAAAATCTACACTACCGTGAAATCACGAGGCAATTTCAACATTTCGTCAGGAGAGACGTGGTAGACACATATTTCATATTCTGATATTGACCAAGAAATACACTTGTGACAAACACAATGCACAATAATTTCAACTCCACTAGCACACAGCTAATGTCTAAACAGACGGTGTTGCCAAGTATTTGTGCTCAGGCAGACAGAAACCGCTTTTGTTGGCTGTAACATGGACGAGACCATAGAAGCATGGTCGTCATTATGTCTCCCCCTTGAGCAACATGGGCTCAGGTCCACAAGAAACGGTACAACGTTCAAGGTTAGCTCCATAAATCTGTTGGGGGGGGGGGATCTGATAACCCCCCCTTCTCTCTCATATTAATGGCTAATTTGGACCTGCCAGAGCTGTGTTACTAAGCCAGGGGTTACGGAGGGAAAGGAGAGGGCAGACATTTTGGTGAAAGAACGTGGGAATGCTAGACAGACAGTACTGCCCAACGGTCCAGCATTCCAACTAAGGTTATTCTAAAGTCCAGATCTCAGTGGATAAAGCAGACTGGCCAGGGAGGATCTGTTGCATTGGGCAATATAATGAATGTGTATCCTTTGAATTCTCACATACTCATTTTTAATGGCAAACCCATACTGTATGCCAGGCCATGGATTCTCCAATTGTATTATTTATGTACCAAGTGAGGGTCATCAACTAACAAACTTGATTTAAAAACGGCCCGTTTGGCTTGAACCGCAAATAGATCTTTCGGTGTGTGTGAATGTGGATATTTGTGCCAATAAATCCCTATAACCCTGATCTCCCTTCATGTTAGGAGATAATTAACATTGTTTCTGTATCTCCAGCTCATTATATCCAGTACACAGTGATTGAGTAAATTGATGAAGCTTTTTGTCCAGTTTCTCCTCGTTGGCCTGGCTTAGCTGGAACTGAGCAGAGGAAGAGGAGTAGGGAGTACGGCACAACTCAACAACTTGGTCCATGAGAAAAATAGAGCGTATTTAACATACAAGACAGGTTGATGGCTTGATCCAGGGAGATGTCCAAGAGAGGTAACAGAGGTTCCTAATACACACAACATCCCCTTCTGTCTAGCTTCCTTCCTGCTTAAAATGTGTACAATCCAAGTCTATTTACCAACTCAGTGGCCTTGTGATTTGAGTGTCTGCCCTGAGTTTGGGAGTTCAATCCCCGGCTGACTCACACTAAAAGGGACCCGGTGCGTCTCTGCTTGGCTCTCAGCATTAAGAACCTATATTGGGGGTAAGGCCCTGCGATAGACTACTGTCCTGTCCAGGTGGTGTACTTGTATGGCTGACTCATACCAAAGGGACCCGGTGCCTCACCTGCTCCTATGAACCGTTCTGGCTCGAACAAGCCAAGGCTCATACGAGGCTACTGACTTCAACTATTGAGGTTTCAGTCAGAGGCAACCATACTTGGCAAAGGATAGAGTTCCCTCTGAGTCTACCACTTGAATTAGCATATCACCAGAAGGAGGGACTGCAGTGGGGCCTGGTGTGGTGGAAACAGATGGTTTGTGGTCATTGGCACAAAGTTGGGATAATAGTGTTCCAACATCATGGGGAGAGACGCCACAGAAGTGGCACATGACCCAGTGACCCAGAGTCAGAGTGACCCTCCAGAGAGAGAGAGAGAGGAGCTGAAAGGGGGGAATGAAGGCTACAGGATACTGCAATGATAACAGCCCTCCCTCAGGATGAGGAAGGCATAAACACAAGAGGAAGGCCCTCACTCTCTTTCGCTCAAAATGAAGGCTGATTAAACAAACTCTGCGAGTGCTCTGTCAAATTGATGTACTAGAAACTTCTTCAATCATCCAATCAAACATTTTATTTTCAAAAACAGAGCAACAACGACAGATCTTACCACTACAATTCATTCACTTAAACATTTCATCTTGAGACGACAAATACATGCCAATGTTGTGAAATAATGACCACTAGAGTGGTCAGACACAGAATTAGCCTCTATTGAAGACTAATTTCATGTTCGGTAGTGTCCAAAATAGAGAAACTATTAGCAAACGGAAAAGGTACCGCTTTTCCAATAGGGAAGCTCAGTTCTCTTTTTGAAAACGTTCACTCCCATTTTGACTTAATGAACAGGACCCAGACGACATTCTGCTCGGTGAACGAATGGAGCTCTACTCCAACCTATCACAGCTGCCCCTGTGTAGTGTGCTCGTAGGATGAGCCAATCAGCATCCATGAAATCCTGGAATGAGGTGGGCTTCACTAAATTTAAAGGGTAGCATTACAGATACACATTTCAAGTAACTTAAAGTATAAAGAGGAATCAATGCTGTCCCATTTCATCAGATCATTAAATAGATTCTCTATACATCAACATAAATCAACAAAATATCAACATTGTCAGTCACAGGACATCCATAAAAAGACCCCGAGGAGCCATAGGAAATGTTTTGATTGTTTGTGAATGTTACAGGAAGAAGAAGGGAAAGCCCTAACAAACTCACGTTGCACCAACACAGAACATGTCAGGTTGCTTTGCTAACACTGAGAAATAGAACTACAGGTACCACTAGATACTATATGACCACTTCTGTCCTCCATTCACTAAACATTTTATGGTCCACAACATAGTTCCATTTGCTACAAATGGAAATGAAGTCAATGTAATTATATATCATTCATATATTCTCTCTTTTGGTAAGAAAAAAAAAAAACTATCAAAACTGAAATGATGACATCATTTTCTATAAGCTTTGAATGGGAAGAGGTATTTCTCAGTGGGGATGAATGAACAACATTCTGGATTTACAAAGGGCTTGTCGGTCCATTGACTAATATAACCATAGGAGCCCATGCTAAATGTACCTGTGTATCATTGATTTGATTTGGATCTCTTTTAGTCCCCATTTGGACTAATCTTCCAAGAGTCCTTAAATATTAAAATACAATTTATATACGAACACATTTTCACATATAACACACTATTACAAACACATAATATACTACCGCAATAAACCAATAAATAATCAATCAATCTAAAAAATATAAATTCTTCATCTACTGTAATTATATTTAAATTGTTTTAAAATAATGTTTAAATGTATATATTGAAAGGTTTCTGGTTTGCTCAGTTATGGACCGACAAGCTCGGGCTTGTCGGTCCATTGACTAATATAGCCATAGGAGCCCATGCTAAATGTACCTGTGTATCATTGACAACACTGGTGTCAAAAGCTTAATAACATGACTGAGTCAGTAGTGTCATAAAATCTGGCCCCACAATATGGGTATATAAAGTACTGCCCATCCCTAGCCAGAGTCTCTATTCCCCGTAAGGTACAAAGGCAGGTAGAAAATAGCTCTACAGAATTTTTATGTAAAACGCTCTTAGGAAGCAAGTATCAAGCAAATCGATATAGGCTGAATGAGTCACTATGTCAACAATATCAACCCAAACCATAGTAAGGGACAGGCATGTCACTGGAGTCCCCAACTACAGACACAAACAAGTAGTTCCCCTGTTTGAGGGACAAACCGGGCATATGGAGTCCCAGGCTCACCACATAAGCCAGACAATCACAACAGAATACCCTGATTTTAATTATGTATTATGGTTAGGGTAGATTCCAGTGCATAGAAGGAGCACAAAATGAAGATTTTGAAAAGAGAATACCACAAGAATTCTTCAAATTGCAAAAAAGACCTTGAAACATTTGACAAATGACAATTAAAATTCAACATCTGCACTGCAAATTTCATGTTCATAGAATGAATAACCAATTAAAAATCACAATGTACTTAATAAAACATTAGGCCTAAAACGTTAATCAACCACAGATACCGTCATGGTGGCAAAACATTTAAATCATTAGATAAAAGTGGCCACGTACAAAGCTCTTAAAACACGTTACAAAACATTGTACTTTTTTTTGTTTTAAAATTATTTGTGAGTACTGTACTCTGTTGTGCCATCAAAATGGCTGCAGTTTCTCAGTTTAATCAAGTAATGTTCCCTTCACTGTAAATATCCTCTGTTAGAGCAGTGGACGAGCCAAAAGTCATGAACGTAGAGTTAAACATCCAATACACACATGGAGAATCATTATAGCTGTGCGATACAGTAGAAGTCTACTTCAATCCTGATTACACACGGATCAGTTGTCAAATTAACAGAACTACGTTTAACACAGACTACTAATGAGGCACTTCATGACAACTATGGGATCTACAGTGTGGACGGATTGAGAGGACATGGTATTCTACATTCAATAATGTCACTAGCTAACCAACAGTTTGTCTGGTTGCCTCAATGAAGTAAGTAGAGCAGACTCAATGACCTTTCGCTCTCTAAAAACGTGGTCCCAGTTAATGGCAAATGAGGGTGATCGCTTGTGCTCTATAGATCTGTATGCTGCACTTAACTCGCTCTTATCTAAGTATGTATTCATTTACTATAGCAGCTAAGAAAGGCAAATGTTAAACAAAGGCCATGTAAAGCAAACAGACGTACGGAGCTTAAGAAACCAAAGCTATCGATTAAGGGCGCTTTCACATATTTCTTTATGATCCGTATCCTAGAGCATTTGGTACCTGATCCGAGCTATAAAACATGTGAAATGCAAATGAACCCTGGCTCAAACTGATCCTGGACCTGGGTGAGTGGCGGGTCCAAGTTCCAGGACCAGAGTACAAGGTATTGTGACGCAGCAGCGCGAGTCGTGTGAAACTCTTCGCCCGTTGTAAACAAGCTAGCTTCCTAACGTCATGCAGAATGTGCGTCTCGCAAATCACATTCTGAAACAGTTCTTTTCGGATCTTAAGAAAGCAAAATGTATTTTGTAGATTGTCACAATCCAGGAAATCGATCTAGGATATTTCATATGTGAAAAGGCCCTAGAACACGGTCACTATGCCTTAAGTGCCTTAAATATTTTGTAATATTCATAGTCCATCTGACGTACCTGCTTAATCTTCTCTATAAAAAGAAAATGCAGTGACAGTAACATCTGAAGTAGAGGTCAACCGATTAATCTGAATGGCCAATTTCAAGTTTTCATAACAATCGGACATCGGTATTTTTGGACACCGATTTGGCAGATTACATTTTTTTTATTTACACCTTTATTTAACTAGGCAAGTCAGTTAGGAACACATTCTTATTTTCAATGACGGCCTAGGAACGGTGGGTTAACTGCCTTGTTCAGGGGCAGAACGACAGATTTTTACCTTGTCAGCTCGGGGATTCAATCTTGCAACCTTACGGTTAGCTAGTCCAACGCTCTAACCACCTGCTTTACATTGCACTCCACGAGGAGCCTCCCTGTTACGCGAATGCAGTAAGAAGCCAAGGTAAGTTGCTAGCTAGCATTAAACTTATCTTATAAAAAACAATCAATCAATCATAATCACTAGTTAACGTGATAGTTAGCAAGTGGATAGTCGAGAAGAGCCATAATGGTATGGGTTTAAGTTATTTAATGACATACTATACCAGTATGTCCTCAGTTGCCCTAGGAGCTATTTTGGTAAGACTATTTCTTATGTTTCACAAAATAAGTGAATAAATTCTCTTAAGGTTAGAATAAATGAGTGATCATAGTAATAATCATTATAATAATAATAAAATAAACTGGAATCTCAGTTATGAACAATACACACCAAAGCAGGCTAGACCAGCTCTGACTGACATGGTTGATGATATTACTAGTTTATCTAGCCTGTCCTGCGTTGCGCATTCGCGAAAAAGGACTGTCGTTGCTCCAACGTGTACCTAACCATAAACATCAATGCCTTTCTTAAGATCAATACACAAGTATATATATCTAAACCTGCATATTTAGTTAATATTGCCTGCTAACATTAATTTATTTTAACTAGGAAAATTGTGTCACTTCTCTTGCAACAGAGTCAGGGTATATGCAGCAGTTTGGGCCGCCTGGCTCGTTGCGAACTAATTTGCCAGAATTGTACGTAATTATGACATAACATTGAAGGTTGTACAATGTAACAGGAATATTTAGACTTAGGGATGCCACCCGTTAGATAAAATACGGAACGGTTCCGTATTTCACTGAAAGAATAAACGTTTTGTTTTCGAGATGATAGTTTCCGGATTCGACCATATTAATGACCTAAGGCTCGTATTTCTGTGTGTTATTATATTATAATTAAGTCTGATTTGATAGAGCAGTCTGACTGAGCGATGGTAGGCACCAGCAGGCTCGTAAGCATTCATTCAAACAGTACTTTCGTGCGTTTTGCCAGCAGCTCTTCGCAATGCTTCAAGCATTGCGCTGTTTATGACGTCAAGCCTATCAACTCCCGGGATTAGGCTGGTGTAACCGATGTGAAATGGCTAGCTAGTTAGCGGGGTGCGCGCTAATAGCGTATCAAACGTCACTCGCTCTGAGACATGGAGTAGTTGTTCCCCTTGCTCTGCATGGGTAATGCTGCTTCGAGGGTGGCTGTTATCGATGTGTTCCTGGTTCGAGCCCAGGTAGAAGCGAGGAGAGGGAGGGAAGCTATACTGTTACACTGGCAATACTAAAGTGCCTATAAGAACATCCAATAGTCAAAGGTATATGACACACAAATCGTATAGAGAGAAATAGTCCTATAATTCCTACAACCTAAAAAACTTCTTACCTGGGAATATTGAAGACTCATGTTAAAAGGAACCACCAGCTTTCATATGTTCTCATGTTCTGAGCAAGGAGCTTAAACGTTAGCTTTCTTACACGGTACATATTACACTTTTACTTTCTTCTCCAACACTTTGTTTTTGCATTATTTAAACCAAATTGAACATGTTTCATTATTTATTTGAGGCTAAATTGATTTTATTTATGTATTATATTAAGTTAAAATAAGTGTTCATTCAGTATTGTTGTAATTGTCATTATTACAAACCCCCCCCCCAAAAAAACGGTCGATTAATCGGTATCGGCTTTTTTGGGTCCTCCAATAATCGGTATCGCCGTTGAAAAAGCATAATCGGTCGACCTCTAATCTGAAGTACCTCGCTCTTCACTGCCTGGTCTCTACCTGATTCTCTTCGATAAACAGAAAGACTTGGGTCCATTTTCACAGTCATTGGAACAACTCATTGTGCGCGTGTACGGCCACAATCCTTCAATCATAATTGCACAAAAATCACAGAGTGACACAATCACAGTCCAGGCTTTGGTTCAGTCCAACAATGACGAGACTTCTCCTCAGCTCTGAGCATGATTGCCACTTGTGTTGCGTTAGTATTTCTCCATCCAGTAATCCACCTCGATTCAGACATTTTGGCTCTTCTCAAAACTTCAGTTTCATAACTAGTGATTTCCAGTTACTTCAGATCAGGACAACTGACCAGTGCCATCGTTAATGAGGTACCAATGATTCAAGATACCCCTGGACCCCCATCCACTAACCACGTTTAATTGCACTATTCTTCAATCTAGCAAAGGACTCTGGCTCTGACTCTCTTAACCACCAGAGATTTGTGGTGTATCAGTTTCTCCAGGAAGTAAGGGTCAGAGGTGAAACTCCCTGTTCCTTCACATTGACCCTGTGGTGCTTGATGGAAGTCATATCCAGGAACCCTGGGTCTCCGTTGCCCTCCGGTTCTATGTAGATCTTCTCCCCTGGGACAGAGAAAGCTGAGCAGTGGGGGGCTTGTGAAAGTGCTGGGGCTTGGCTGGGGGCTGTGTGTGTATTGGGGAGGGGGGTGTGTGTCTACAAGGCCGTCTCCTGCAACGTGTGAGCCAGTCGGCAGGAAGGCTGAGGGGTTGCTGTCTCCTCGTCCTCATCCTTCTCTCTCTCCGTGTCCTCAGTCTTCTCCTCCTCTTTGGGATGGGACACTCCATTGCTCTCCTTCCGAGCCATCTGGTAAGGATGCGTGTCGATAGCTTTGGGCTGAAATACATTTAAAAAGATGAAGAAAAGAAACAGCGAGCGGCTATCACAATAACTGTAAAGGGCATTCACGATTACTACTCTAACAATGTTACGGCTGGTATGTTGTTTTCACTGGTTCATAGGTGGTATCCTCAATCTCGGAGGCCTGCAGCCTACCTTGTGTGGCAGTGGGGTGACACAGCAGAGTATCTCCCTGTAGTATTCAGGCAGGAAGAAGAGCAGGTTGCCCAGGACAGGGAACACCGTTCCTGGGATCAGGTCCTTCTCCTTCATAGGACCAGTCAACAGGCTGACTATTAGTCCCACTATCACCACAGTGGTAGAGTTGTGGGCACTGTACCACAAATAGGACAGATTGTACAGGGCCTGCACACCCGTAGGCCTGGAGAGAGAAACACATGTCCTTGGTCAGATTCATATCATCATGCTTATGCAGTCATCCTTAAAACAATTCTAATATTTTTGGAGGGATACAATTCAAGTGCTTTATGTTTGATACTGCTGTTCTGGTTCCAATGCTATCAATTTAACGAGGACAAGAAGTCACTGTACTTTGGTTTGGCGGTGATCAAGGTAATCAGGGTGGTCATGTTGCCGGGTAGGGGCATAGCGGTGCCGTTGATGATGGGGGGCAGAGTAGTGGGCACCGCCATACGGGACACAAAATTACCAATGCCAATCCAGAACGCCATAACCAGGCCTGCCGCCAATCCTACTATCGCACCCTGTGGACAGAGAGGAAGGAAGAGTTAGATACCAAATCAGAAAGATCTCGCTAATTCACCACAGATATGAAAAGAAGTGATCACAATCTTACGGTATATTTTACTGTACAGTGAAGAAACCCATATGTCCAGCCAACTTGACCCGTGTTACCAAGGCAGTATTTTGACTTACAGTGGAGTTAGCCCAGGGGAAGAACATTCCCAGACAGAAGAGGCCAAGGAGAGGACCACCCACCATCCCAAAGATACTTAATGCTGCCTGGAGGAAAGAGCCAAAAAGAGGTTTATCATCGTTATATTAACTCTTATATAATATGAAGCCTCCGTCTAAGATAGTAGTAGGTGATCCTCTGGGGGGGGTGAGTGCAACGTTGTTAAATGTAATTCAGCTGGGTAGAGGAGTAACCATTAAGTAAAGCAAAGACAGCAGGGGAAATGGGTCAGTCACCTGCAGCACTGAGCCCATGTGAGACGCCGTGTAGGCCATGGCCAGACACACCAGCCCGTAGGCAAACGCTGGGAGAAGAAAAGAGTAAGGGAAAAACAGGTCAGCACCATAGTAGTACAATCCTGATACAGTGTACTCTACCAGAAAAAAAATATATATATATATATATATATATATATATATATATACATACACACACACACGCCTCCACAGTATTTGGACAGAGAAGTCAAAATTGGTTTGTGGACTCTACACTCCATATTTGATCAAGCTTTTTGTTAGGTTATTGCTGAACACTGCCTGCCACTGTTCATAAACACTGGCAGCGTGTGGCCACTCAGAGAACAGCAGCTCACCCAGGCCTTTGGAGAGCAGCGTGGCTTTGGCCTCCGTCATGGCCGGGCAGTAAGGCCTGATTAGGTCCTCCATGGTTACCGTCGCTAGGGAGTTAAACGCTGATGAGATGGTACTGCAGCACAAGAGGGAGGGAAGCTGAATGAGTGAAGTCATGGGACTAAATAGGGTGGTGTAATGTGTTCATAACGGTATCATAATAGAACCTTTACTGATGTACCACAACACCATGACATTAATGTAGCAGAGAAACAGTTCCTCGGGGTCTGACTAGTACTACAGACCGAGCACATGAGCCAGTAGCAGTTAAGTAGAAGTACCTGAGAGCTCCGCTGAACAGGCAGGCGACAAACAGCCCCGGGAGGCCAGGCAGGTCCCTGAACACATCCATCACAAAGTACAGCACCATCTGCAGACAGGAAGAAACTGGCATTTAGACTGGATCAACAGAGCCAAAAGGGCTGACAAATGACATTTATAGGAGAACTTAACAAAACAATGGCCTCAACTCAAACATCTTTACAAAAGCCTTTCTTTGTCTATGATCTGGAGAGATACATTAAGTAGGGCTTCAAAATTAATCAGATTCACATTGAAATCACAATACTGATATGTGCAATATTCATATCACAAGAGATCCATATTGCATGCAATATTTTGAAACGCGTAACATCAGTTTTCTCCTCTTCTTGCGGCTGCATTGTTAAGGAGGTAGCTAGTCCTACTTGCCTGGTCGTTGGTTTTGACGTAACCCTTATCCAGTGGGCTATCCTCACCGTAGCGAGCAAACATCACCAGGCCCATCAGACAGCCCAGACACAACACCACCTGCTGGCAGGGAAACACCACGTAGCACGACCTGGCGACACACCACAACATATAATATCACCATTGTGTCCAAGCAGTTGTTCACTTTTTAACATTTCATTCATTCATCTGAATCCAGTTCAACTAGGTGTTAGTGTTAATGCTTACATGACCGCCTCCCTCTCAGTGCGGGAGCTGAGGTACCTCTGGACCTGGGCCTGGTTGACCCCGTACAGCGCCAGCATGAGGAACACCCCGCCCACCCCCAGCGTCCAGAACGTGTGCCTCTCCGTCGGGTCAGGGTTCAGGCTGCACGGGACACAGGTCAAAGGAGAGGAGGGTTACAACACTACACACAGAGCCGTAGCCCACTATTAAAATCCTCTATAACTGGTCCAGGGACAGTTTTAAGTCTCATTAGGTCAACTAAGGAAAAGACTCACTCCAGACTTGCGATGCGGCTACCGTTGATGGCTTTCCTCCACACCTGTCCCATGCCTCCTGCCTGGTGGGCCCCCACTATGATGACCGCGAGTTGGCCAGCAAACATCACAATGGTCTGGAACACGTCTGTCCAGATGACTGCCTTCAGCCCCCCCTGACACGCAAGACAAGATATACATACTGTGTATCCAGCTGCATATAATAATAGCATTCAGAGTCGTAGGGAAACGGGTGGCGAAATTGAAAACTCACTGACGAAAAGAGACACTCACTAATGTTGTGTACAGGGTGCAAACCAGTCCCATGGCCAGCACTGCCCCCCAGAGGTCAAATCCAGTCACTGCAGGTGGATAGTACCAACAGAACACCACCATAGATCACATTTACACCAAACCAGTCATTCATCCTCTATACAGCCAGAACAGGTACTAAAACTCTCACCGATCGTACTCAGTGAAAATAGTATTATTCTACCACTTTATATAGGAAACACACGTGACAGATCCCTTTACCTGCGTTGAGTGCGAGTGCTGGTGCATAGAGGACCACTCCCATATAGATCACCTGCAGAGACAGTCAAACAACGGTCCAAATTCAGAGGGAAGCAAACTGAGTAGGAGCCATAGGTGGTTGATTAAAATACATATCAATTACACATCAAGTGGTGAAACTTGACAGGAAAAGAGCGAGACCTACTGGTACAGAATGTCCCTGTTCTGCAGAGCACAGCATGTCCAGGATATTAGTAACGTGGGAACACACCAGGAGCACACAGACATAACTACAACAGTCTGGAGGACACACAAATACACTCACCATCTGAAAGATAAAGGTCACGGTGCCCATGATGCGAACCGTCTTATTGAAGCGCAGCTCCAAATACTACACAACGAAGAAAAGACAGAATGTGGGGGAGAGAAAGAGGGAAGGAGGAAAGAGAGACTGATCATAAACCCTTAGTCATCGGTGACTGTCTATTCCGAGCGCAATAGAAGTGGAGATTCTAAGGGCCAGGGCACAGTCCTTAGTTGTCAGCAGCACTGTCTCGTCTGCTGTACATCGATGCTCAATGGAGAGGTACTCTGGTTCAGCTACTCTGGTTAGCTATTGTCAAAATGAAAAAGCAGACATGCTGAGAATGTTTTTGCGTTCAACTAGCCTCCCTTGCCAGGGTTCTAGCAAGACAGAGGCACAGAGAGAGACACAGCTGCACAAACTCATCATTCACAGACACTGTTCCCTCTCCAGGTAAGGTTAGGGTTTAGAGCTCACCTCATAAGCGCTGGTGAGGCGGAGCCTGTAGAAGACAGGTATGAAGACGTGGGCGGGGATAAGCAGACCCAGGAAATAGGAGACTCCCAGGAACCAGTACTGCGTCCCGTAGGTGTAGATCTCCGAGGGCACTCCCAGGATGGCCACGGCCGACTGGAAGGTGGCGAGCAGCGAGAGCGACACGGGCAGGCAGCTCATCGAACGGTCGGCCAATAGGAACTCCTGCGTGGTGCGCTGGCGCCCGCCGGACAGGGCGTAGAACAGGCCGATGCACGTGGACGCCACCAGCAGCAGGGCAAAGATCACATAGTCCGGCGTGGTGAAGTGCATCTGGACTACGTCCCCCATGATGCCGCGAGGTGAGGGCCTGGGAATGGAGGTGGGGTTGGCCGTGGGTGGCGCAGCCCGGGTGGATGAGGACGGTGTTAGTGGACACTCACCTATAGGTCTCCTCCCAGACACCGAAGTGGAAGGATAAAATGCTATAGTGAGGGAGAGAGGGGAGTTATTCTCATCGCTGGCTCTCTTAGTTTTTCTCTACAAGCATGAAGAGCTAGATACACGCAATGCATACAGTAGGTGCTTTGACGAGAACATTTCACACCGCCCTATAACCAAATATAATTCACATCTATTCATTTTCCACTTGGTTACTCTTCCCTTTCAGAGCGTCTCAGTAAGTGCTAAAAGTTCAACATTGAAACCACATGGTAAATCCTCTCTACAGTAGGTCCGTCTGCCATAGCAACACAGTCGGTGCTGATAAAAGTGCTAATCAAATGAGCATTAGTCCTCAAGGTTCCAACACCCTGACGGTTGGTGGTCTATTGACACATACCACCGTGAGTGTGAGCCAGGGCAGACTGACCTAACTCCTTAACATCACAACAGTTAGTTAATCAGCGCCCTAACACACAATGAGAAACTCACCTCACAGTGCAGCTGACAGAGATCACAGTGTCTGAGGTCTTCACAGTCCCTCACTAACTCAGCGAGCAGACAGGCATTATAGTGGGGCATGCCTACAGTATTTACAGTATGCCGTTTACATCACCTCACTGATGCGAGGATAAAGTCCTATTGTGACCCCGACTCATGCATTTACAGGACAGGGAGAATACTGATAGTTAAATCACTAATAGGCATTGAAGAGAGAATGAGGGAAAAGAGAGCGAGGGAGGGGAACATAGACAAGACAGGGAATGGAGAGAGCGAGAGGCAGAGTGAGGGAGGGGAACATAGACAAGACAGGGGAGGGAGGGGAACATAGACAAGACAGGGAATGGAGAGCGAGAGGCAGAGTGAGGGAGGGGAACATAGACAAGACAGGGAAGGGAGAGCGAGAGCGAGGGAAGGGAACATAGACAAGACAGGGAATGGAGAGAGTGGAAAGAGAGCTAACTGATAGGTTTGAAGCAGGTCTTACCGTGTCAGTGGTTGGGCTGGCTGGTGAATGGTGGTCTGAGGTTGGTCGTCTCACACAGAACCTGGAACTTAACAATAGCCAAGCTGTGGGAGTGTCTTCCTCATAGGCACCAATCATAAATCCCTGTAGACGGCAAAGGGAAGACCTGCAACAACAGAAAGTGGTTTTCATAACAGTTACCACAGAAATAATAATTCAAAACAGCTAATACAACTAGGTTATTGCTTTAAAAGTATAAGTGCACATTATAATACCAAACTTTATCCTACACATCGTTTGCACCGCCACTAAACAAACTATCATTTACAGTCTCTACTTACCGACAATATATTTATTATCAACTGTCAAAACACATCAGGACCCACCGCACTCTTCATCACTTTCACTGCTCTACCAGTCAAAACATGCAATACTTTCTCTCTCTCACACAACGTGCCTTTTGACAACACACCCAATTCCAGCTGATCTGAACTGTCCTGTCCTGCCTGAGTAACTGGCTGCTTCCTGCAGAGCGAGGCGAGTTAAGGAGATCTGGTGAGACGCTGCGCTCTCATTCCATTAGTCCTCAGAGCAAGCGGTCATGTGTTAATGCGAGAGAGTGTGTGTGAAGGTATGAGGGGGTGAGCTAGTGGAAGTAAGTCAGGGGTCACTGTGCCATGACTTCAGTCCTTACATTGTGCAATCATCATAATAATAAATCCTAGATTCCAAGGGATGCATTAGTTTAAAGCTCCGGCTGTGTTTTAACAATAAACTACCTGACTTCTACTCATTAACTCCAGGTTACACTTCAAAGTAGGACGACACAGTATGTCTGACAATAAGTGATCCTCTCACTTTGCCTTTTTTTTTTTTTTTAGATAATCTTTCATTAACTGTGAATAACAATATTAAGATATTGTACGTTTCCCATTTGTCTCCCCTCAACCTCCCATCAGCCACCCCTCCAGAATGCCTTCAAACACATTTTAAAAATAAAGGCAAAGTCATTGAGGTACATATGAGAAAACAAAACATTTACAACAACGTTTTTTAAATACAAAGCAGAAACTTAATAGCTTAACAATTTCAGGTGATTAGGTGATCTTATAGGCCAGTATAGCCGGAACCTCATTGGGTGGGGGTGGGGTTTAAAATAGGATATCATCACGTCCCAGGTGGAATAAAATATGTTGGTTGACCCTCTAATGGTATACTTTATTTGTTCTAATTTTAAGAATCACATCAAATCTTTGAGCCAAAGAGAGGCTAAGGGAGGATTGACAGATTCCCAATCCAATAAAATCCTTCCGCAGGCCAACAGGGAGGCAATGGTATCTAGCAGTCTATTGATCAGGGAAGGATTGTCTTTTGGTACTCCAAAAATAGATATTTCTACACTGGGCTGCAACTCAAAATGCTTCAGACAGGTAAATATAGTGGACCAGTAGTCTGCCAGACGGGGGTCAGGACCAGAACATCTGGATCAAGTCTGCCAAAAAGCCTTCACATGTACCATCAATATTTGGGTAGAATTTAGACAATCTGGCCTTACTGAAATGTGTACGGTGAAGTAAACTTGTGAATCGGAACTAATAGACTTCAAGATAAAACTCAAATAAATCTAATGTAGGGCAAGGATAAAGGATTCTAAAATTAAAAACCTCTACTAGAGTAGGCCTATACAATCCTGAAATAATTAATGTCATCTTTTTACATTTAAAAATAAATCTCAATATAAAAAAATGTAAAGGACATATTGTTCCGATACACAGCGGTAAATGGATTGGGTATTGTCAACAGGGTTGTAGTCTATTAGTGTGTGGAGGGCTGGTTAACACTGGGTTAAACTGATTCAAGTTAATGGTATGCATAAGACACATTTTTACAGGCAGTTGTTGACTTTTTTCTGCAGAACATACAGTGCCTTCGAAAAGTATTCAGACCCCTTGACTTTTTCCACATTGTTAAGTTAGCCTTATTCTAAAATATAAATAAATAAATATATATATATATATTTTTTATTCTCAATCTATACCCCATAATGACAAAGCAAAACCAGGTTTTGCTCATAATCTGAATACTATGCGATTAAAAAAACCAAATGTATGTAAAACATCACAGCACAATTCAAAAATATATGGCACATGGAAACCAAATAAGGGTAGTCTGTGGTGATAGATGGGATTGGCTGAGAGTGGCTGAGGGGTGGGATTAGAGAGATTATGTTCGGTAATGTATTATTGTTATGTGATTGGTGTATATAAAAGTCCAAATGTATGTATACAGTTGAAGTCGGAAGTTTACATATACCTTAGCCAAATACATTTAAACTCCGTTTTTCACAATTCCTGACATTTAATCCTAGTAAAAATATCCTGTCTTAGGTCAGTTAGGAACACCACTTTATTTTAAGAAATGTGAAATGTCAAAATAATAGTAGAGAGAATGATTTATTGCAACTTTTATTTCTTTCATCACATTCCTAGTGGGTCAGAAGTTTACATACAATCAATTAGTATTTAGTAGCATTGCCTTTTGGGTCAAACATTTCAGGTAGCCTTCCACAAACTTCCCACAATAAGTTGGATGAATTTTGGCCCATTCCTCCTGACAGAGCTGGTGTAACTGAGTCAGGTTTGTAGGCCTCCTTGCTCTCACAAGCATTTTTTAGTTCTGCCAACAAATGTTCTATAGGATTGAGGTCAGGGCTTTGTGATGGCCACTCCAATACCTTGACTTTGTTGTTCTTAAGCCATTTTTCCACAACTTTGGAAGGATACTTGGGGTCATTGTCCATTTGGAAAACCCATTTGCAACCAAGCTTTAACTTCCTGACTGATGTCTTGAGATGTTGCTTCAATATACTTTTCCTTACTCATGATGCCATCTATTTTGTGAAGTGCACCAGTCTCTCCTGCAGCAAAGTACCCCCACAACATGATGCTGCCACCCCCATCCTTCACGGTTGGGATGGTGTTCTTTGGCTTGCAAGCCTCCCCCTTTTTTCTCCAAACATAATGGTCATTATGGCCAAACAGTTCAATTTTTGTTTCATCAGACCAGAGGACATTTCTCCAAAAAGTACGATTTTTGTCCCCATGTGCAGTTGCAAACCGTAGTCTGGCTTTTTATGGCGGTTTTGGAGCAGTGGCTTCTTCCTTGCTGAGCGGCCTTTCAGGTTATGTTCGATATAGGACTCGTTTTACTGTGGATATAGATACTTTTGTACCTGTTTCCTCCAGCATCTTCACAAGGTCCTTTGCTGTTGTTCTGGGATTGATTTGCACTTTTCGCACCAAAGTAAGTAAAAGTACCTCTAGGAGATGAACGTCTCCTTCCTGAGCGGGATGACGGCTGTGTGGTCCCATGGTGTTTATACTGGCGTACTATTGTTTGTACAGATGAACGTGGTACCTTCAGGCATTTGGAAATTGCTCCAAAGGATGAACCAGACTTGTGGAGGTCTACCATTTTTTTCTGAGGTCTTGGCTGATTTCTTTTTATCTTTCCATGATGTCTTTTAGTGTTAGTTTATTAATCTGACCATTTAAAAAACAAGCACACATAAAACTTGAAAAAGTCATATATGCACATGAATAAAATCATGGAGGATAACACAAAGTCTGGGACTTATTTCCATTGTGGTCCTCTTGAGACAAGATGGCTAGACAAGATCGAACACAGTATGCCAGTGAAATAATAAAACAAAAACAGAGAAGAACATCCATCTCATCATTCCAGTTACATCATAGGGGTTATTCATATGGGCACAGAGGACATCAAACATATTTTTAAAGCTACCCAGAGAAGACGTTGTATTTATGGGCAGAGGCAACTCATTCCATTCTGAGGATCCAGTAGGAGCATTACTCCTGAACCTGTATGTCAAGCAAAGAAGCACTGAGTTTGAAATACGTCCACAGGTACACCTCCAATTGACTCAAATTAGGTCAATTAGCCTATCAGAAGCTTCTAAAACCACAACATTTTTATGGAATTTTCCAAGCTGTTTAAAAGGCACAGTCAACTTAATGTATGTAAACTTCTGACCCACTGGAATTGTGATACAGTGGATTATAAGTGAAATAATCTGTCCGTAAATAATTGTTGGAAAAATTACTTAGGACATCTACTGTGTGTATGACACAACTGACTTGTCAAAACTATAGTTTGTTAACAAGAAATTTGTGGAGTGGTTTGAAAAACGAGTTAATGACTCCAACATTTTCTCTCTCTGCTCTGTACTAAATGGTAGGAGTATCCAAATTGTCCCCAAAAATATTCATAATTTCATTTTTTTTTTTGTAAAGATCTGAATAGAATGTTTCAAATATTATTGATTTCAAATGGGATGAACTGTTAAAACACATGAGGTAATGTACATTTGAGGGATCAGCGGTGAGCGTGCATGGAGTAGCTGCTGCTCAGCCTTATCTGTGGATAGGAAATTGTACTGAGTTTGAAGACTCAACCTTTCTTTGTAAAGTTCTGGTGGAGTATTGTTGATCTAATTTCAGAATGGCATCGATCAGCTGTTATGCGTTTAATCTCCCGTTTATTGAGAGGAATAGGAATCGATTGCCTCTAAGAACAACCTAAAGTGTAGATGGAGAGATCAAATCGGTTTTAAAGACATCAATTGTATTCAATAAAACGGTGTAGAATGAATAGTTTGAAAGTAAATATGAGTTAAGTCTCAATGGAGGGCGATCTGTATAGTTCAATAAGAATGGGAGGTCAAGAAAAAGAGGAGCATGGTCACTAACAATGGCAGCATATTCTACTTTCTCAGAGGGGAGAAGGGCTTTATCTACGAAAAACTAGTCTATTCTAGAATAGGAGTGGTGCATGTGAAAAGAAAGAAAAATCTTTGTTACTGGGAAAAAGGATTCTCCATGTATCTACACATCCTGCCTGGCTCATGAATGCAGACAAAACTTTGGACATTTGAGGGAGATAATGATCTGGGGTTTGAATGATCCAAGGCTGGGTCTGTCCCACAAATCAAGTCACCTCCAAAAATTAAATAGTTTGAGTTGAGGCAGCAAATAAATGTTTGTTAAAAAAAAAAAAAAAAAATCAACATCATCCCAATTAGGAGCAAAAACACTTACAAGCAAAACACAGGTGTGAAAGAGAACACCCCCCAAGGTTTGTTACACAACTAAAGTGGCCAAATAACTTCTTAAAATTAAGCACATTAATCCGCTTCACAATGGGTGTAGAGCCTAACTGGCATACATACGCAGCACGTGAGTTTCAAGTTTGGGGAAGATAATTTTCACCATAAAAATGCACCTTTATAATAAAAGCATTACATGGATAATCACATTTGTGGTCACTTTTGATAATGGTGTTATCCAGCTATTGGAACATTCACGCTTATAGCCCACTGTCGTGTGTACATTGCTGGGCTTATAATGTGAAGAAATAGCCTAATAGTTTAACAACATTTTAAGCCGTTGCATCAGCCTCATTACTTAAAATATTTTTGATGCTAGTGGTTGTACTAATTCGGATCTATTGCATCCCACAACTGTCCCAGATGATGTTTGAAAAATGTATTTCTCGCACAGAATTTGTCAGCTTTTGTACTATGGGGGATAGTAGATTGACATAGGCTAGTACTTCTGCTGTTTGTTAGGCCTACTCATCTTGTTGGCTGACGAAAAGTAAAATGTGGACAGTTCCAATATCTTCAATATGCACCTCGGAATTGGATATGGACGCGCGTAGTTCCCAATGTGTCTGTCTTCACTTGTAGCCTGTGAGAAAGACCCGATCACGTGATGGAGAGCCGTGTGAGTGAGTGGTGCTTCGGAGCGAGCAGCATTTATGGAGAAGGGCTGCAAAACGCATGGATTTTTTTAGGGTGCATTATGGCCACACAAGGGGATGCCACCGGGAAATTCGAGACACTATCAAGCACTTCTCAAATTTTGAATGAAAGACTGCCAAAGTGTACAGCCGGTGCAAAAAGCCACTTTTTTCAAAATCATTAGATTTGCATCATACAGCCGTAAAATGATTTAAAAATCAAAACATATAGCCCAATGTTTGTAGAACAACTAAAGTTACATTAATAACTCTAAATTAAGCATATAGGAGTCCCTATTTCTTTGTTAACCGCTCAACACAATAGCCGCATGTGCGCACTCTCTCTAATTGTTTGGAGAAATATCCTTTCCATTTTATTCAGCTTTCAATTGTATTCTTCATACTATAAAATAATGCCACGGAATTCTAAGCAAATATTGTCTGCTAAATTAACTAGTGTAGCCCACAGACATACAGCATTGGCAGATCAGGACCTAACATAAGGACAACTCAGGGTATGCTAGTCTGTTCATTTGAAATGGACTACATTTTCTTCATATCAGATTTCACAAGCTATTAACCTGTTGGGGCTAGGGGGCAGTATTTGCACGGCCGGATAAAAAACGTACCCGATTTAATCTGGTTACTACTCCTGCCCAGTAACTAGAATATGCATATAATTATTGGCTTTGGATAGAAAACACCCTAAAATTTCTAAAACTGTTTGAATGGTGTCTGAGTATAACAGAACTCATTTGGCAGGCCAAAACCTGAGAAGATTCCTTACAGGAAGTGGCCTGTCTGAACATTTCTTGCCCTCCTTGATCATCTTTAACAAAAACAGGGGATCTCTGGCATGACGTGACACTTCCTACGGCTCCCATAGGCTCTCAGAACCCGGGAAAAAGCTGAATTACGTAATTCAAGGCCCAGGCTGAAACACACTAGCGCGTTTGGCAAGTGCTCTATCAGAGGGCCATCAGACTGAGGCTCGTGCATGAGGGGATAGCATGCTTTTACTTTCACTCTCTTTGTAATAAAAAACGATTTCCCGGTCGGAATATTATCGCTTTTTTACGAGAAAAATTGATTTTAAACAGCGGTTGACATGCTTCGAAGTACGGTCACGAAATGCGTCGTGCTCGTAACCCTTATTTACCCTTTCGGATAGTGTCTTGAACGCACGAACAAAACGCCGCTATTTGGATATAACAATGGATTATTTGGGACCAAACCAACATTTGTTATTGAAGTAGAAGTCCTGGGAGTGCATTCTGACGAAGACAGCAAAGGTAATAACATTTTTCGTATAGTAAATCGGACTTTGGTGAGTGCTAAACTTGCTGGGTGTCTAAATAGCTAGCCCTGTGATGCCGGGCTATCTACTTAGAATATTGCAAAATGTGCTTTCACCGAAAAGCTATTTTAAAATCGGACATATCGAGTGCATAGAGGAGTTCTGTATCTATAATTCTTAAAATAATTGTTTTTTGTGAACGTTTATCGTGAGTAATTTAGTAAATTCACCGGAAGTGTTCGGTGGGAATGCTAGTCACATGCTAGTCACCTGCTAATGTAAAAAGCTGGTTTTTGATATATATATGAACTTGATTGAACAGACATGCATGTATTGTATAACATAATGTCTTAAGATTGTCATCTGATGAAGATCAAAGGTTAGTGCTGCATTTAGCTGTGGTTTGGGTTTATGTGACATTATATGCCAAATTAAAACAAATCAAGTTGTTGCCATGTAAAAATAAATTCCACATGAGCTAGCCAGCGAGTTAGTAAACAGTCAATGTGGCCAGCCATCTCCAGCTAGCCAGCCAATGAGATTGTGATGTAGCCAACGTTGCCAATAATCCCTGCCAAATGTAAATAAAGATGTCCTCGGTGTCACGTTCGTCGTAATGATTGGACCAAGGCGCAGCGTGAGTAGCGTTCCACATCTTTATTATAACGTGAAACTTCAGCAAAATACAAAAACAATAAATGATCAAACAAAACATGAAGACAGTGAAGTGCAAATAGGCACCTACACAAAAACAAGATCCCACAAAACAGTGGAGAAATGGCTGCCAAAATATGATCCCCAATCAGAGACAACGCTAAACAGCTGCCTCTGATTGGGAACCATACCAAGCACACCAACATAGAAATAAACCACAAAGAACACCCCCAGTCACGCCCTGACCTACTATACCATAGAGAACCAAGGGCTCTCTGTGGTCAGGGCGTGACAGTAGTACCCCCCCCCCCAAAGGTTTCAAAACCTGAAGCCAAATAGGGAGGGTGGGGGGGGGGTGATTAGTGTCGGTGGCGGCTCTGGTGCGGGACGAAGTACCCGCTCATCCCGCGGATCCAGCCATGGACCCAGGCTGAACACTGTGCCTGGACTGGATCTCGATGCCGAGGAAGGCTCCTACCATGGAGCGGGACTGGACACCGGCCCTGGCCTGGACATCGGTGCAGAGGAAGACACCTGCCATGGAGTGGGACTGGACGCCGTATTTGGAGGTTCCGGACCGTGGACCGTCGCCGGAAGCTCTGGACTGGGAACTGTCGCCGGAAGCTCTGGACTGGGAAGGCGCACTGGAGGCCTGATGCGTGGGGCCGGCACAGGACGTACCGGACTGGTGAGGCGCACTGGAGGCCTGGTTTGTGGAGCTGGCACAGGACGTACTGGGCTGTGGAGACGTACTGGAGACCTAGTGCGTATAGCCGGCATCAATGGTACCGGTTCGATGACACACCTCGCACGGCAAGTGTGAGGAGCTGGCACAGGACGTACTGGGCTGTGGAGGCGCACTGGAGACCTGGTGCGTAGAACCGGCATCCATGGCACCGGACAAATGACACGCTCCTCAAGGCGAGTGTGGAGAGCTAGCACCGGATGTACAGGGCTGGGAAGGCGTACTGGAGACCTGGTGCGTGGAGCCGGCACAACTTTCACCAGACTGATAGCACGCTCCTCAGGACGAGTACGGAGAGCTGACTCAGGTGGCATTAAACCGATAACACGCTCCTTAGGGCAAATGTTGTGCATCCTCCACCAATTCAATAACTAATTTCTCTCTCCTCCAAATTCTCCCTCAATTCACTGACGGTCTCCGATTCTCTCCGTTCACTCTCCTCCAGTTTCTCCCTCTTCTCCCAGACCGGCTCTGGTTCACTCCTCGGCTCTGCCGACCACCCCTTGTGCCCCCCCTCAACTTTACTCTAGGAGCCGGACATACAATGCTTTAGCCTCGGCCAGTGTGTCAAAGGTAATGGTCTCTCCCTTGTAAAAGACACAAAGACGGGCAGGGTGTAGGAGCTAAAACGTTATACTGTTTTGTTGAGACAGGTTTCGATATCCTTGAATTCAGCTTGAATCTTCGAGGTTGGCACTCAGGTCCGGGTAGAACCGCATATCTTGGCCACAGAATTAAAGTTGATGCTCCCTCGCAGAGCGCATAGCACATTCATTTTCTTGGTAATGATGAAAGGTAATGATTGATCACCATAGGCCGCTCGGCTGAGTTGGGTTTGGGGGCGAGCTCCGGCGACTTGTCCAAAGACACTGTTGCCCATTACTTCCACCAGTATGTCGGAGACACATTTCACAGGGTTGACTGCAGTCTCAATTCCCTCCATAACGCCAACGATCCGGATATGTTCCCTTCTGGTATAATTCTCCAACGAATCTACCTTGGAAAGAGGAACTGTGTTGACTGTTTTCATACGAGACATCTGCCTCCAGCTCCGCAATCTGCTCGGTGTTGTCTGTGTTGGAACCTTCTAGTGTAGTGAGGTGTCGCCCAAAAGACATCAATGGAAGTTTGGAGAGGTGTCAGCGAAGTGCTGATGAGAGAACCCACATCCTCTTTTAAGCTACTTCTTTGTTTAGCTAGTTCAGCTACCAGCGTGGTCATAGACAGAGTTCCTCTATCCAGTGTCTGTGTTCTTTTGCCAATCTTTTACTTTTATTGGCCAGTCTGAGATATGGCTTTTTCTTTGCAACTCCGCCTAGAAGGCCAGCATCCCAGAGTCCCCTCTTCACTGTTGATGTTGAGACTGATGTTTTGCTGGTTGAGACTGATGTTTTGCTGGCCAGTTGAGAACTTGTGAGGCGTCTGTTTCTCAAACTAGACATTCTAATGTACTTGTCCTCTTGCTCAGTTGTGCGCCGGGGCCTCCCACTTCTCTTTCCATTCAGGTTAGAGCCAGTTTGCTCTGTTCTGTGAAGGGAGTAGTACACAGCGTTGTACGGGATCTTCAGTTTCTTGGCAATTTCTCACATGGAATAGCCTTAATTTCTCAGAACAAGAATAGACTGACGAGTTTCAGAAGAAAGGTCTTTGTTTCTGGCCCTTTTAAGCCTGTAATCGAACCCACAAATGCTGATGCTCCAGATAATCAACTAGTCTAAAGAAGGACAGTTTTATTGCGTCTTTAAATCAGCACAACAAATTTTCAGCTGTGCTAACATAATTGCAAAAGGGTTTTCTAATAATCAGTTAGCCTTTTAAAATGCTAAACTTGGATTAGCTAACACAACATGCCATTGGAACACAGGAGTGATGGTTGCTGATAATGGGCCTCTGTATGCCTATGTGGATATTCCATTAAAAGAAAATCTGCCGTTTCCAGCTACAATAATCATTTACAACATTAACAATGTCTACACTGTATTTCTGATCAATTTGATGTTATCTTAAATGGACAAAAAAGTGCTTTCCTTTCAAAAACAAGGACATTTCTAAGTGACCCCAAACTTTTGAACGGTAGTGTATACTTTGTACTGTAACCTTATAGAGGAAGCAAGTGAACATTTCAGCTCATGTCTGATTCCACCACGGTCCGCCTGTGATTGATTCATGTATTGTGATATAGGCTACCAGCTGGAGCACAATAGCTGTGACCAGCACAGGGTGCATCCAGTCTCTGATAGAGGTAGAAAGCGATAGAGCATCACACACACACACACACACACAGCCTTGTCCTTTACAGGTCACCGAGAGAAAACCCAAGTCTATTACACGTAAACCTTCTGACTGCATTTTACAGCAGTCCTCGTGACTGGCTTCAACATATAGGCCAGTATGCTGGACCAATGATGATTATGATAATCTACTTGAGCCTGTAGCTATGCTTTCACTGCATTGATTTAAGGCAAAGAAAATGTGCCAACCTTTCTGGGTAATTATGGCTGATTTGATTTCCTCATGCATGACAATACGTACTAGCCTATGTGTTGACACATTGTATCGGTACCCCCTGTATATAGCCCCACTATTGTTATTTACTGCTACTCTTTAATTATTTGTTATTCTTATCTCCTACGTTTTGGGGGGGTATTTTCCTTAAACTGCATTGTTGGTTAAGGGCTTGTATCAATCAATCAAATGTATTGATTTATAAAGCCCTTATATCAGCTGATGTCACAAAGTGCTGTACAGAAACCCAGCCTATAATCCCAAACAGCAAGCAATGCAGAAGCACGGTGGCTAGGAAAAACTCCCTAGAAAGGCCGGTGGCTAGGAAAAACTCCCTAGAAAGGCCAGAACCTAGGAAGAAACCTAGAGAGGAACCAGGCTCTGACGGGTGGCCAGTCCTCTTCTGGCTGTGCCGGGTGGAAGTAAGCATTTCACTGTAAGGTCTACTACACCTGTTGTATTTGGCGCATGTGACAATGATTTTTTGATTTACTGAGCTTCTCTTAACTATGGGCTCCTATTACAGGTAACGAAAATGAGTACCCTCTCAGGGAATGACCTGTGTAAAGAGTGCATAAAGCGCTTCAGAAGAACGCCTTGGTTCCTGTGACATTACGAAAACTAGGCTGGCTATACAGAGATGAAGTATCATTCTGAAAGGGAAAGGTTAGCATCATTTCCAAAGGAGAGGGGGAGTATTTCTAAAATATTTGTGCTAAAGGGTAAACACAAGGTTATGAATGTTTTGTCTCTATGGTGGGGCAGATGTGTCTACACCCCATTTAAACAGCCTTGTGTGTCCTGATAAGGAGTCCTTCAGGTCTGCACTTAACAGAGCCTTCAGAAAGTATTCTCACCCCTTGACTTTTCCACATTTTGTTGTGGTACAGCCTGCATTTAAAAATGGATTATATTGAGATGTTCTGTCACTGTCCTACACACAATACCCCATAATGGTAGAATTATGTTTTTAGAAAAGTTTTCAAATTCACTGAAAATTAAAATCTGAAATGTCTTGAGTCAATACATATTCAACCCCTTTGTTATGGTAAGCCTAAATAAGTTCAGGAGTAAGAATGTGCTTAACAAGTCACACAAGTTTCATTGACTCACTGTGTGCAAAAATAGTGTTCATCATTTTATAATTACGACCTCATCTCTGTACAATTGTCTGTAAGGTCCCTCAGTCGAGCAGTGACTTTCAAACACAGATTCAACCACAAAGACCAGGGAGGTTTTCCAATGCCTCTCAAGGAATGGCACCTATTGGTAGATGGGTAAAAATTAAATTCAATATACCCGGTATCAATAAACCCAGTCACTACAAAGATATCGGTGTTCTTCCTAACTCAGTTGCTGGAGAGGAAGGCCAATGGTGACTTTAAAACAGTTAGAGTTTAATGGGTGTGATAGTTTTCTCCTGAGGATGGATCAGCAACATTGTAGTTACTCCACAATACTAACCTAATTGAGAGTGAAAAGAAGAAAGCCTGTACAGAAACAAAATATTCAAAAATATTCCCGCTTGCAATAAGGCACTAAAGTAAAACTGCAAAAATTGGCATTTAAATGCACTTTATGTCTTGAATACAAAGCATTATGTGTGGGGCAAATCCAACACATCACTGAGTACCACTTCATATTTTCAAGCATGGTGGTGGCTGCATCATGTTATGGGTGTGCTTGTCATCAGCAAGGACTACAGTGTTTTTTTTTTAGGATAAAAATAAACTGAATAGAGCAAAATTCTGGAGGAAAACCTGGCTCAGTCTGCTTTCAAAACAGACACTGGGAGACCAATTCCCCTTTCAGCAGAACAATGACCAAAAATACAAGGCCAAATATTTATTTTTAACCTTTATTTTATCAGGGAGTCATACTGAGACCAAGGTCTCATTTACAGATGAGCCCTGAATTTCATAAATTACAGAAAATACTCACATCAAAATAGAAATACGAAATGCAAGCAGAAAGAAAAACATGGCCTTAAAAACAGTAATAAGGTCCTCAATCAGCTTTCTGAATTGCCCTAGAGGCACCAAAACATAAATTAAGAAGATTTAAGATTGTGCAACAAATAAAAGCTGATTTACCTAACTTACCTAATTTAGCCTAATTTACCTAACTCAGTAGAGACCAAAGGAATTTCCATCCCTGAGACCAGGTGTGGTAACTCATAGGTCTAAAGTTTAGCAAAGATGTTAGGTACAGTGGGACTTTTTGTAAAAAGGCCTTATAAATGAAAACATAGCAAGGTATCAACCTACTTGACATCAGAGGGCCAACCAACTTTCTGGTAGAGAATGCATTGATGGGTACAAAAATTGTCAAAATTGTCACCTGTAATAAAGCACAGAGCAATTTCTGTCTCTATTAAAGCCCTTTTGTGGGGGAAAACTCATTCTGATTGGCTGGGTGTGGCTCCCAGTGGGTGGGCCTGGCTGCCTAGTGGGTGTGCCTATGCCCTCCCAGACCCACCCTGGCTAAACCCCTGCCCAGTCCTGCAAAATCCATAGATTAGGGCCTAATGAATTTATTTCAATTGACTGATTTCCTTATATATGAACTGTAACCCAGTAAAAGCTTTGAAATTGTAGCATGGTGTGTTTATGATCTAGGACCGATCGGAATGTTGACTGAATAATCTGCTTTCTACTATTTAGCGCGAGGCAGGACCTACACTACCGGTCAAAAGTTTGGACACAACTACTTATTATATTAAGGGTTTTTATTTATTTTTTACTATTTTCTACATTTTAAAATAGTAGAAAGACATCACAACTAAGAAATGACACATATGGAATCACATAGTAACCAAAAAAAGTGTTAAACAAATCAAGATATGTTTTAGATTTTTCAAAGTACCCACCCTTTGCCTTGATGACTGCTTTGCACATTCTTGACATTCTCTCAACCAGCTTCATGAGGAATGCTTTTCCAACAGTCTTGAAGGAGTTCCCACGTATGTTGAGCACTTGTTGGCTTCGTCTCATAAACTCTGCGGTCTGACTCATCCCAAACCATCTCAATTTGGTTGAGGTCGGGGGATTGTGGAGGCCAGGTCATCTGATGCAGCCCTCCATCACTCTCCTTCTTGGTAAAATAGCCCTTACACAGCCTGGAGGTGTGTTGGGTCATTGTCCTGTTGAAAAACAAATGATAGTCCCACTAAGCACAAACCAGATGGGATGGCGTATCGCTGCAGAATGCTGTGGTAGCTATGCTGGTTAAGTGTGCCTTAAATTCTAAATAAATCAAACAGTTACCAGCAAAGCACCCCACACCCAAAAACCTCCTCCTCCTTGCTTTATGGTGGGAAATTGTCACACCCTGATCTGTTTCACCTGTCTTGGTGCTCGTCTCCATCCTTCTCCATGTGTCGCCCATCTTCCCCATTATCCCCAGTGTATTTATACCTGTGTTCTCTGGTTGTCTGTTGCCAGTTAGTTTTGTTCGTCAAGCCTACCAGCATTTCCCCCTTGCTCCTGTCTGTTTCTAGTTCCTGTTTCCCGGTTTTGACTATTCTGCGTGCCCTGACCCTGACTGTCGTTCTGTACCTGTCACACCGACCTGGATTACTAACCTCTGACTGCCCTTGATCTATCGTTTTACCTGCCCCTGCTCTAGTAATAAACATTTGTTATTTCGACACTGTCTGCATCTGGGTCATCCCTAAAACGTGATAGAAATACACATGCGGAGATCATTCGTTCACACACACACACCGCATATCACAAAGACACGGCAGTTGGAACCAAAATTCTCCAATTTGGACTCCAGACCAAAAGGACAAATTTCCACCGGTCTAATGTCCATTGCTCGTGTTTCTTGGCCCAAGCAAGTCTCTTCTTCTTATTGGTGTCCTTTAGTAGTGGTTTCTTTGCAGCAATTCGACCATGAAGGCCTGATTCATGCAGTCTCCTCTGAACAGTTGATGTTGAGATGTGTCTGTTACTCTGTGAAGCATTTATTTGGCCTGCAATTTCTGAGGCTAGTAACTAATGAACTTATCCTCTGCAGCAGAGGTAACTGTGGGTCTTCCTTTCCTGTGGCGGTCCTCATGAGAGCCAGTTTCATCATAGCGCTTGATGGTTTATGCAACTGCACTTGAAGAAATGTTCAAAGTTCTTGAAATGTTCCGCATTGACTGTCTTAAAGTAATTATGGACTGTCGTTTCACTTTGCTTAATTGAGTTGTTCTTGCCATAATATGGACATGGTCTTTTACCAAATAGGGATATCTTCTGTATACCACCCCTACCTTGTCACAACACAACTGATTGGCTCAAACACTTTAAGAAGGAAAGAAATTCCACAAATTAACTTAACAAGCACACGTGTTAAATTAAATACATTCCAGGTGACTACCTCCTGAAGCTGGTTGAGAGAATGCAAGTGTGCAATGCTGTCATCAAGGCTAAGGTTGGCTACTTTGAAAGATATAAAATAGATTTTGATTTGACTAATGTTTTGGTTTCTACATTATTCCATGTGTTATTTCATAGTTTTGATGTCTTCACTATTATTCTACAATGTAGAAAATAGTAAAAATAAAAACTTTTGAATGAGTTAGTGTATTTCTATAGAAGCCCATTTGTATTCTCAGCTTCTTAACTAACTCGTCAATATTCTATTTAAAAAAAGACAGCTTTTCATCTATCCAGATATTTGTAAGCAGGGACACAATCAATATGGACACCATCCAAAGTACATATACTTAAATCAGAGTTAATTTTATGGGCTCTAGAGAACAACATATACTTAGTTTTACCTGCATTCAATACTAATTTCAGGTCAATAAAGTTTTTCTGTAATACAATGAAGGCAGACTGTAGTTCACATAGAGCCTGGTCAACCGTGGGGTAAATAGCATACACAACAGTATCATCGGCATACAAGTGCAGGTTACAATTGTTTACAGACAAGTCGATATAGTTAAGGTAAACAGCAAAAAGTACAGGACCCAGAATCGACCCCTGTCGGACACCTTTCGTAATATCCAAGAAACCTGATTTAACACCATCAGTAGATAAAGTCATATCTGCCAAGTAATTTTTAAACCAGTTACATGCAGCCTGGTCTAGACCAATTGAGGAAAGCCTCCGAATTAGCAGTGGGTGATCAACAGTATCAAAAGCCTTTGACAGGTCAAAGAAGAGGGCAGCACGTTGCCTTTATTCATGCAGTTAACCACATAATTTATAACTAGGGATGCAGCAGAGATAGTGCTATGACCTGGTCTAAAACCAAACTCATGTACATTTAGAATATATTTCAAAGATAAGATCTTAGCTGAGAATTATTCAAGTCTCATTTTAGCTAGGCAAGAAAGTTCAGAAAAAGGGTGATAATTATTTAGGCACACTGGAGTTGCTTACCAAGATGACATCAATTGTTCCTGAGTGGCCTAGTTACAGTTTTGAGTTAAACGGGCTTGAAAATCTATGGCAAGACTTGAAAATGGCTGTCTATCAGTGATCAACAACCAACTTGACAGAGATTGAAGAATTTTTAAGAATAATGTGCAAATATTGTACAATCCAGGTGTGCAAAGCTGTTACAGACTTACCCAGAAAGACTCACAGATAGAATCACCTTTTAGCAGCGACTATAACATTGAGTCAGTGGTGTGAATACTTTTGTAATTTAGATAACTGTATTTAATTTTCAATAAATGTGCAAACAAATCTAAAAACATGTGTTCACTTTGTCATTATGGGGTATTGTGTGTAGACGGGTGAGTAAAAAAATAAAGATTTAATCCATTTTGAACTCAGGCTGTAACATAACAAAATGTGGAATAAGTCAAGGGGTAGGAATACTTTCTGAAGGCCCGGTAAACAATCTCTGTTAACCCAGAACTAAAGTCTTGCGTAATTGGTCAGCTGCTCAATTAAGTTATGGATTGATACATCTTAAGAGAAGAGATCAAGAGATGCTAGAACGAGCAGCGGAACGAGTAGCTCCACCCTCTCTCTTCGCAAGTTACAGGCCAAATGTCATCTCCCCTTCCGAAATTCCAAAGATGCTAACACCTGCGGAATCGAGATTTGTCCAAATAACCAGCGACGAAAAACACAAACACCAGAACTATGGTTTCTCGCATCCCGTTCAGTCCCAACAGATTCTACTGTACCAGTTATATTTACGTAAATCTGTCCATGAGAAATTACATAAAACATTAAAAAAACGTCCTTACTGCAATGTTAAAGAGCGCAAAATGCCTACCATCTATTGCAACAATTTCTGACCAGCTAAAAGCTTAGGGCTAAAGAGCCCACTGCAATGCAATGAAATACTATACTTGCGAACATATACCATACCGGTCTATTTCTACTAGCAGGCTACAACAGGAAAAAAGCAGTCATCCTCCATAAAGAGGAGCATGATTTCCCAGTGAGAAGCCAGGTCTACTAGGTCTGTCATCTCTCTGAAAACTGGTTTGTTGAAACACTGCAAGTTCAGAGCTCATCAGAGGCTCAGTGGTCCTGTTGAATCATCTCTGCCAGTCACAAGGTATGTGATGATCAAACGGTGAAAGCCTGCCTTGACAGGCTGTCTGTGTGATTCTCCTGAGCCTGTGTGATCAAACACAGGGTGTCTGACCAATTAAACACCACTCGTTATGAGTCATCACCTCTGAGGTACAACAGACTACGAGAGCGAGCGGTCCACGCCACAGCATAATCTCTACAGGAAAACCAAACCCATGCATTGGGCTCCTAAATATACCAGCAGTTAGGAAAATGGTGGCAAGTAAGGTCATGAGTGACTCCAGACTCATCAAATAGGCTAGATACAGTAATTGGCAAACGCAAACCGGTCTAGGGCCTATTCAAATCAACCTACTCACTTGTAGTGAGGTTTGATATAATTACAGGTTGTACAGCTGCTGAAACAGCAGTGGTGTCTTATGGGGCTTCACTTGCCCTGTGCCAGCCGTGTAACAGAGAGACAGAAACACTGTGCCCACTGCTCATTGTCACTACAGTTTAATCAGAGGGTTGCTTTTCATGGCTCCTTAATGAGAGATCCTGCTGGTCTGGTCTCAGGCCATAAAGTTAACCACAGCATGGGTCAGCGTTGTGTGTCTCTCCAACAGGGTAGAAAAAGAACTACTGCAGAGCCAGAGGTATTTATAGAAAGAGGGAAAGCTACTTAAAATGCCAGTCTTGATGCATGATTAGGGGCAATTGAAAACGTGTTGCCAACAACATTGTTGCCTTCTCCCAATATATGTAGGTCATTGAGGTTCATAAAGTAATCTGTGCTCCCTGCCATCCAGGACGTACATGCCAGGCGGTGTCTGAGAAAGGCATGAAAAATTGCCAAAGACTCCAGCCACCCGAGACAGACTGTTCTCCATGCTCCCATCCAGCAGGCGGAACCGGTGCATCAGGGCTCAGACAGACTGTTCTCCATGCTCACATCCAGCAGGCGGAACCGGTGCATCAGGGCTCAGACAAACAGACTCCAAAACAGCTTCTATCCCCTGGCCATAAGACTGTTAAATGGCCAACAACTACTGCTCTCCCTCACCCACAGACTATCCACACTGATTCTATACCCATCCACAGGTATCTACCCAGGTCTCTAAAATTAATATTGATTAGATGCATTACTCCACTACGCTGCTGTTCATTGATTATTGATTGCCATAACCATTAGTATTTATCCTGCTGCTGGTCACTATTACTCCCATTCACATACATACATTACCATTAGTATATTACAATAAGTATTTATATATTCCTGCTACCAGTCACTTTTCAGCCCTGTTTACATGTATATCCTACTCCCAGTCACTTTTCAGCCCTGTTTACATGCGTATCCTACTCCCAGTCACTTTTCAGCCCTGTTTACATGTATATCCTACTCCCAGTCACTTTTCAGCCCTGTTTACATGCGTATCCTTCTCCCAGTCACTTTTCAGCCCTGTTTACATGCATATCCTACTCCCAGTCACTTTTCAGCCCTGTTTACATGCGTATCCTACTCCCAGTCACTTTTCAGCCCTGTTTACATGTGTATCCTACTCCCAGTCACTTTTCAGCCCTGTTTACATGTATATCCTACTCCCAGTCACTTTTCAGCCCTGTTTACATGTATATCCTACTCCCAGTCACTTTTCAGCCCTGTTTACATGTATATCCTACTCCCAGTCACTTTTCAGCCCTGTTTACATGTGTATCCTACTCCCAGTCACTTTTCAGCCCTGTTTACATGTATATCCTACTCCCAGTCACTTTTCAGCCCTGTTTACATGTATATCCTACTCCCAGTCACTTTTCAGCCCTGTTTACATGTATATCCTACTCCCAGTCACTTTTCAGCCCTGTTTACATGCGTATCCTACTCCCAGTCACTTTTCAGCCCTGTTTACATGTATATCCTACTCCCAGTCACTTTTCAGCCCTGTTTACATGTATATCCTACTCCCAGTCACTTTTCAGCCCTGTTTACATGCGTATCCTACTCCCAGTCACTTTTCAGCCCTGTTTACATGCGTATCCTACTCCCAGTCACTTTTCAGCCCTGTTTACATGTATATCCTACTCCAAGTCACTTTTTATGTATAAACCCACCTACCTGTATGTTATCTTGTGAAGTGCAGCCTGCCCCCTGCCTTGAAGTAGGTTAACCCCCTTCAGTGTAAATTGTGGAAAATCGACATCGATTTACATTCAATGTGAGCAGGGGGGAGGAGAACAGAATAATGACCGTGGGAAGGGTAGCAGCTGACAGACCTGTTTAGTGTTTGTAGACACCATAGGAAAGATTAGAAGATAGGCCTATACAACTTAAACGTTTCCTTCCTTTTCTGGAGAACCAATCATTTGTTTGGTCAGGTCACTTAATCTCCAAAGACTACTGTTCAGGTGTGTACAAATCAGTCTCAAATTGTAAGAAACATATGATCTGACACCTCACATGCGCTGCGTCTTTGCAAGGTAGCATCTCAAGACTTACCATGAGCATGCGCCTCACCTAGATGTGGCATTCAGTGAACCTGTTCAACCCATCATGTGCCTCAGACTGTTCCAGGCCCTGTGTATCACAGCTACCCAAGAAGGCAAGAATCTGAGTAAGCTACAAAAGGGCAGCTACAGCGACATGACAGATGAGAGTTCATTCAATGCCAGATAGTCTGTTGCTCAATGTCGTTTACAGAAAACAACGACAATTTGGGACGGTCTGTTTCTTATGCAAAATACATTTACCAAAATACTGACAAGATAGTGGAGGGCATGCCACCATCATAAGGAGCATAGTGCTGTCTGACTCTGATAAGGTGACAATGAGCCATGAACATTTTAATACACAGAACACAACCACATGGAGATAGCTAACAAATCAATAAAGATACTGGAAGAATAAGAAAGAAAGGCTAGTCAATAATACGATCATAGCTGGCCAGAAGAAATGTGGGCTGGCCCCAAATGGCTTGGGAACCACCACATTACACCCCACTCAGAAACTGTAGGCTACTTCTACTGTCATTTGACAAATATTGAGTGTCAACGGGCTGCCAATCGATCAGCAGCAGGGTTGCCATGTCTACGGTTTTCTCACCAAATTGGGATACTTTGAAAACAATGTTGTGAATGAAAATGTACTGGTTGCGTCACCGTGGCCGCCATGGCATTTTTTCTTAAAATATATACAGTGCATTCGGAAAGTCTTCAGACCCCTTGACTTTTTCAACATTTTGTTACGTTATAGCCTTATTCTAAAATTGATGTTTGCAAATTCGTTAAAAATAAAAAACGGAAATATCCCACTTACATAAGTATTCAGACCCTTTACTCTGTACTTTGTTGAAGCACATTTGGCAGCGATTACAGGCTTGAGTCTTCTTGGGTATGACGCTACAAGCTTGGTACTAGAGGTGGACCGATTATGATTTTTCAACGCCAATACCAATTATTGGAGGACCAAAAAATGCCGATACCGATTAATAAGCCAATTTTTATTTATTTATATACATACACACACACACACACACACACACACACGTAATAATGACAATTACAATACTGAATGAACACTTATTTTAACTTAATATAATACAAAAATAAAAATAAATTTAGTATCAAATAAATAATGAAATCTTCAATTTGGTTTAAATAATGCAAAAACAGTATTGGAGAAGAAAGTAAAAGTACAATATGTGCCATGTAAAAAAGCTAACGTTTAAGTTCCTTGCTCAGAACATATGAAAGCCGGTGGTTCCTGTTAACATGAGTCTTCAATATTCCCAGGTAAGAGGTTTTAGGTTGTAGTTATTATAGGACTATTTCTCTCTATACCATTTGTATTTCATATACCTGACTATTGGATGTTCTTATAGGCACTTTAGTATTGCCAGCCTAATCTCGGGAGTTGACAGGCTTGAAGTCATAAACAGCGCTGTGCTTCAAGCATTGCGAAGAGCTGCTGGCAAATGCAGGAAAGTGCTGTTTGAATGAATACTTACAAGCCTGCTGCTGCCTACCACCGCTCAGTCAGACTGCTCTATCAAATCATAGACTTAATTATAATAAACACACAGAAATACAAGCCTTAGGTCATTAATTTGGTCAAAACCGGTAACTATCATTTCAAAAACAAAACGTTTTTTCTTTCAGTGAAATACGGAACCGCTCTGTATTTTATCTAACGGGTGGCATCCCTAAATCTAAATATTGCTGTTACATTGCACAACCTTCAATGTTATGTCATAATTATGTAAAATTCTGGCAAATTAATTATGGTCTTTGTTAGGAAGAAATGACCTTCACACAGTTCGCAACATGCCAGGCGGTCCAAACTGCTGCATATACCCTGACTCTGCTTGCACAGAACGCAAGATAAGTGACAATTTCCCTAGTTTAATATTGCCTGCTAACATACATTTCTTTAACTAAATATGCAGGTTAAAAACAATATACTTGTGTATTGATTTTAAGAAAGGCATTGATGTTTATGGTTAGTTACACATTGGTGCAACGACAGTGCTTTTTTCGCGAATGCGCTTGTTAAATCATCACCCGTTTGGCGAAGTAGGCTGTGATTCGATAATAAATTAACAGGCACCGCATTGATTATTTGCAACACAGGACAAGCTAGTTAAACTAGTAATATCAACCATGTGTAGTTAACTAGTGATTATGTTAACATAGATTGTTCTTTAGGTACCATTTGGCAAACTCCAAGCGGGCTGTCATGTGCCTTTTACTGAGGAGTGGCTTCCATCTGGCCACTCTACCATAAAGGCCTGATTGGTGGAGTGCTGCAGAGATGGTTGTCCTTCTGGAAGGTTCTCTCATCTCCACAGAGGAACTCTGGAGCTCTGTCAGAGTGATCACCTCCCTAACCAAGGCCCTTCTCCCCCAATTGCTCAGTTTGGCCGGGCGGCCAGCTCTAGGAAGTCTTGGGGGTTCCAAACTTCTTCCATTTAAGAATGGAGGCCACTGTGTTCTTGGGGACCTTCAATGCTGCAGAAATGTTTTGGTACCCTTCCACAGATCTGTGCCTTGACACAATCCTGTCTCGGAGCTCTACAGACAATTCCTTCAATCTCTTGGTTTGTGCTCTGACTGTCACGAGCGGAATGAACAGTTTAAGGAGTGAGTCAAGCGCAGGAGACTGAGGTCCGTTGGAACAAGCTTAATTTAATAAATCCAAAGGCAAGATCCATATACGGCTGGGAGCATAACAGTCAAAAATGACTAAAAGAAGCTCCATCTGCCCCAAAGGCAGATGGGGCGCAGCCCGGCAACCCTAATGCCTATACAATAGAAGTAACACCACACGTAACAAAGAACAATCCCGCACGAATCCTAGCTAAACACAGACAGACTAAATACCCCCCCACTAATGACAAACACAAAACAGGTGCAATCAAAAAAATACATAACTAACAGACACTGAAACACAGATCGGTGGCAGCTAGTAGGCCGGCGACGACGACCGCCGAGCGCCGCTCGACCGAGGAGAGGCGCCACCTTCTGTGGATGTTGTGACACTGACATCCACTGTCAACTGTAGGACCTTATATAGACTGGTGTGTGCCTTTCCAAATCATGTCCAATTAATTGAATTTACCACAGGTAAACTCCAATGAAGTTGTAGAAACATCTCAAGGATGATCAATGGAAACAGGATGCACCTGAGCTCAATTTCGAGTCTCATACCAAAGGGTCTGAATAATTATGTATTTCTGTTTTCGCTTTATCATTACGGGGTATTGTGTGTAGATTGATGAGGGAAACAAATTATTTCAATCAATTTTAGAATAAGGCTGTAATGTAACAAAATTTGGAAAAAGGGGTCTGATTACTTTCCAAATGCATTGTGTGTGTATGTCTACATTTTAATATGCCTGAGTCAGCCGCAGCTTCCTGATAGTCAACTGCGGCTGACTATCAGGCAGTAGACCTGTACAATACCAACATTTTACAAACAATACGATACCAGGCCAAATATCGCGATACCACAGTAAAAGAAAAAGAGGCCTAGCATCCTGTTAGTTCCGTCCCCCGGACGGTTGTTCATATTTAATAAACATTCTCCAAAAGCCTGTCACTGAAATTCACACTTCTACTCAATATAACACATTGAGTTTAACTTCACACTGTATAATAGAATGCTGCATAGAATGGCTGATTTACTCATATTTGCAAAGGCCTACCTGCAAATCAATTTATAAAATTTGACATGCGTTTTCAGGATTTTTGTTGTTGTTATTCTGTCTCTCACTGTTCAAATAAACCTCCCATTAAAATTATAGACTGATCATTTCTTTGTCAGTGGGCAAACGTACAAAATCAGCAGGGGATCAAATACTTTTTTCCCTCACTGTAGAAACCATGCGTTTGATACCATTCCACTCATTCCGCACCGGCCATTAGCAGAAGCCCGGCCTCCCCAATTCAGGTGGCACCAACCTCCTGTGATAGACATGCATAATGATCCGCATGTTATTGTGTCAGTAAGGGGAAAACACTGCATGCAACCTTTACTCTTGAGTTAACACACACACACACACACTCTTCCTCCCACGCCGTCTCCCTCACTCTCGTAAAACACACACACACAGCTCCCAACTTTTAAAATGTTCAGCAACAAACAGAATTTAAGGAACACCAGAATTGAATCGATTGTTGATCTAGTTTAGGCTTACATTAGGCCTATAATCCTACCTTTTGAAGCACATCTTATGAGTAGCAAACCATTTTCCTTTCTTCCTGGGCCAAACAAATTTGCCTAAAACTAATGTGAAGTTACTAGGTTGTTAGTTAGTAACATGATTGGACAACGTTGTTTGTTATCAAACCAATAATTAGAGGCCCGGGATTAGTTTAAAACGGCCCGCGACATGGTATGTGAAATCATATAAAATGCGTGCGAATCCCGATAGAAAGAAAAAAGGCATCTCTGGTAACGTGGGTCATATTGTTTTAACCGTTTCAGCTAGAGACAAGTCGCTTTCTTTGCTGTAAATCTGCATGCAGCCCCTGACACTCAGAGGCAGCATGACAGTGAACTTGCAAAGTCCACTCCGACTGATCTGTGCTCTTGGTTATAACAGGTGATGAAATGATACAACATTGCTCGCTTTGCACTCTGCTCCAATATAACAAAATGTACAAATATAACAGAAGACTCATCAGGGTCTGGGTGTGCATCCCTGCTAGCCATCACGGCTAAATTATATATTGTTTTACAACTGAAGGTGGAATAGACACAGGTGAAGAGTGGACGGAGACTAGCAGTAGGGCTGGTAGGGGATGAGGCTGGCTGATTACAGCTGTGCAATGCACATGAAAGTGAACTGGATATTATTGAGACTAGTGGCTGTTGCTTCAATTCAACTGAATTTATAAACATTTTGTAGCAGGTTCTTTGGATCAGTAGGGCTGAAAAAGTATTCTAAAATGTTGGTATGAGTATCATGACGTTTTGGTAGTGATATTACCGTGGTACCGGTAAAAGTCCACAATGAAACTGACATCAAATGTGGAGAATGATAGCCTCCATTTGCATCGGTTGGTGATCAAGTAGCCTATTAATTTCTATGCCTATGTAGGTTACTGAAGCCTACCATTTGATACAATAAATATGTTAAAATGATGATATCACTGGAGTCATTGCAAATACATTTGTGCCACTTGTTTAACCTACCTGGAGCTGGCAAACATATTTAATACATAGCCTATAACTTATGTTATTATGCAATTATTAATGGCCATGTTTAGTTAATGAAGTTGGAAGTTCTCAATTGTGATCATGGTACAGTTCTATCGCAATTGCCAATCAGCTGTTATTAGAATGCATGAGACTGAAGGTTACAGTCAGTCAGATTAGGCAACATTTAGAAAATATTAAAAAACAATTTTACCTGGATGTTGATGACAAGAATAGGCCGAGTCTGTTCATATCCATATTATTAATATTTGATTCCGTGATTAAAATGATGACCCCATCCTTAGTAGTCTATTCAAGCAGGGCAACAGAAGCACTTCCTATCTCAAAATTTCCTCGCTATCATCTGTCAATTTGAACTAAGCAAGCTGCTAAATTGTTCATTTTACATCTTGCCTAGGTTACTGTAGGCTGAAACTAGATGTCGTCCTATCAGGGGCTGTAGGCTACCTGCATCTTGCTAACCAAACCATGACAAAGTTTAATTACAATCATAAACCCAGATTTTAGTCAGCAGGCCTAGCCTATTGAAATGACATGATAATCTCCCAAATAGGCCATTTATAACAGTTTGCAGTCTTAACACCTGGCACACAAGTCACAATTGAAAGAGATTTTTTTTTTTGTCCAAGTGTCTCTTGAACAGACATCAAGATCCTCTGTCCAACTTTCATCCCTCAAGTTATACTGAACCAAAATATAAACGCAACAATTAACTATTTTACTGAGTTACAGTTCACATAAGGAAATCAGTCAATTGAAATAAATGAATTAGGCCCTAATCTATGGATTTCACATGACTGGGCAGGGGTGCTGACATGGGTGGGCCTGGGAGGGAATAGGCCCACCCACTTGGCAGCTAGGCCCAGCCAATCAGAATATTTTTTTCCCCACAAAAGGGCTTTATTAGACAGAAATACTCCTCAGCACCCCGGCCCCCCTCCCCTCAGACGATCCCGCAGGTGAAGAAGCCGGATGTGGAGGTCCTGGGCCAGCGTGGTTACACGTGGTCTGCGGTTGTGAGGCCTGTTGGACGTACTGCCAAATATTCTAAAACGAGGCGGTAAATGAACATTCAATTCTCTGGCAACAGCTCTGGTGGACGGACATTCCTGCAGTCAGCGTGCCAATTGCACACTCCCATAAAACTTGAGACATCTGTGATAAAACTGCACATTTTAAAGTGGCCTTTTGTCCCCAGCACAAGGTGCACCTGTGTAATGACCATGCTAATTAATAATCTTATTGACATGCCACACCTGTCAGGTGGATGGATTATCTTGGCAAAAGAGAAATGCTCACCAACAGGGATATAAACAAATTTGTGCCCAACATTTGAGAAGTAAGATTTGTGTGTGTATGGAACATTTCTTATTTCAGCTAATGAAACATGGGACCAACACTCTACATATTGCATTTATGCTCTTGTTAGTTTATAATTTCTTACGACATTTTAATTATTTTATTAGATGAGTCACGTTGGCTAGCAATTGTTTTGATGGAAAACCAAATTGTGCTTTTCACATTACAAGTTAAATTGATATTCCTTAATATGATTTAATGTTATGGGGAAAAAGTGGTTTGGCTAAAAGTGGCAACAACTTTGTTGCTGCGAACCAAAACAATTGTGCTAGTTTTCTGGGCTTGTGGTAGGGCTCTGAGCGGTAACTTGTGGTAGGGCTCTGAGCGGTAACTTGTGGTAGGGCTCTGAGCGGTAACCTGTGGTAGGGCTCTGAGCGGTAACCTGTGGTAGGGTTCTGAGCGGTAACCTGTGCTAGGGTTCTGAGCGGTAACCTGAGCGGTAACCTGTGGTAGGGCTCTGAGCGGTAACCTGTGCTAGGGTTCTGAGCGGTAACCTGTGCTAGGGTTCTGAGCGGTAACCTGTGCTAGGGTTCTGAGCGGTAACCTGTGCTAGGGTTCTGAGCGGTAACTTGTGCTAGGGTTCTGAGCGGTAACCTGTGGTAGGGCTCTGAGCGGTAACCTGTGGTAGGGCTCTGAGCGGTAACCTGTGGTAGGGCTCTGAGCGGTAACCTGTGGTAGGGCTCTGAGCGGTAACCTGTGCTAGGGCTCTGAGCGGTAACCTGTGCTAGGGCTCTGAGCGGTAACCTGTGCTAGGGCTCTGAGCGGTAACCTGTGCTAGGGCTCTGAGCGGTAACCTGTGCTAGGGCTCTGAGCGGTAACCTGTGCTAGGGCTCTGAGCGGTAACCTGTGCTAGGGCTCTGAGCGGTAACCTGTGCTAGGGCTCTGAGCGGTAACCTGTGCTAGGGTTCTGAGCGGTAACCTGTGCTAGGGTTCTGAGCGGTAACCTGTGCTAGGGTTCTGAGCGGTAACCTGTGCTAGGGCTCTGAGCGGTAACCTGTGGTAGGGCTCTGAGCGGTAACCTGTGGTAGGGCTCTGAGCGGTAACCTGTGGTAGGGCTCTGAGCGGTAACCTGTGGTAGGGCTCTGAGCGGTAACCTGTGGTAGGGCTCTGAGCGGTAACCTGTGGTAGGGCTCTGAGCGGTAACCTGTGGTAGGGCTCTGAGCGGTAACCTGTGGTAGGGCTCTGAGCGGTAACCTGTGGTAGGGCTCTGAGCGGTAACCTGTGCTAGGGTTCTGAGCGGTAACCTGTGCTAGGGTTCTGAGCGGTAACCTGTGGTAGGGTTCTGAGCGGTAACCTGTGCTAGGGTTCTGAGCGGTAACTTGTGCTAGGGTTCTGAGCGGTAACTTGTGCTAGGGCTCTGAGCGGTAACCTGTGGTAGGGTTCTGAGCGGTAACTTGTGGTAGGGTTCTGAGTGGTAACTTGTGGTAGGGTTCTGAGTGGTAACTTGTGGTAGGGTTCTGAGTGGTAACTTGCCTTAATGTTAGTTGTACCTGACAACACTACTCTGCAGAATGGAATCTCGAAACATGGAACTTTGTCTTGAAATATGTTACAACCTGGCCATAAGAGCTTGACAACAGCAAAAGTAGCAAATAAATCAAAACTTTTTCTTCAAGTTAAACGCTAGCAACCGACACGCTGGGTTTACACGGTCATCAGCGATTGCAACATCGCTGATGACCGTGTAACATTAGCGTGTAACATTAGCGTAACATCGCTGATGACCGTGTAACATTAGCGTGTAACATTAGCTTGCTACATTAACAAGCTAGCTCTATTTCAAACAATAAAACAACTACCATGGACATCAAAATAACGTATTTCCCAAGCTAAGTCCATACTTGGCTATATAACTAAAATGTTAAACTAGAAATGAATGAGCTTACGTCCGCGTGGACCTCCTTCCACTGAGGTGAACCTTGAACTCGTGCTTCGGTTTATCAGCATAGCTACCGGCATGAGGTTTGAACCAATGTGCTGATGTAATCATTCAAGGCTGTCATCACGATGGCTTGTTAAATGTCAAGTACACTTATCCGGCGACTTTGTTGATTTAGTTGTAAGGAGTACATGCACATCTCACCGTGATCAGATGTGTGAGTCGCCATTCATTCAGCTCGTTATGGAGGAGGAACAAGAGATACGAACCGCCCATTCTCCTTGATAGCTTCGACACTGCTGCCTTGCTTCACACGTCTAACATGTGCTACTAAGTTACTTCTAATAGTCTTCCGTGCAAATAATGTCCATCATCTCGAGTAATAGCAGAAAACCCTTACTTGGAGGTCATCCTGTTAGAAAGTGTACAACACATTTTATCGTGACCTTAAAATGCATGGATCATACAGGACGTGTGTATATACAGTGTTTCATTTGTAAATCAGGAGGTGCGGGTGTTGTGCCGAAAAGCTCCCCCTTCCAGAATCCCTCCCACGCACTCAATTCTTCATTGCTGCGACTTGCTTGTTAGTTGAGATTTCTGTTCACGTTAGGCTGCATTTCATTAGATTTTTTATGTCGGTTTGATCGCGGGGAGGCACTAGTAATGTCTGCAGTTGTCGGTTTGGCTATTTGTTTCAAGTGTATTAGTCTAGAAATAAATCTCTTTGCCAAAATTCGTCATCTGTCCTTTGTCTTATTTGACTAGTAGTTGTTCTGAAATGTTTACTGCTTTCCTACATTTTACTCCCTCCTCTGTTTTAATATAACACACATACATTAAATATTCATTTCGGTTGCCTATCCTGATGTGAAGTTTATTCTATAGAAAGTATTTGACTCTTGCCACAAAATTAAGGAAATTATAAAGGGGGGAATTTCGGCAGGCAACATTGACAATAGAGAAAATGTTAAGTTAATTTCCAACAATTCTACACATTTTTCCGTGGGGTGGAGATAAATGCAACATGAGTATAATTGCATGACATTTGTTATAAAAGGGGCGGAGATACATTTTTGCACTTTTAAAGCTAATTTCCTGCAATTATACAAATTTTGCCATGGGGTGGAGATGTTTGTAATTTTAAAGTTATTTTCCTGCAAATGTACACATTTTGCCAGGACTTATGTCATGTTAATGATAACTGAATGAAAGTGACTAACAAAATCAATGGGGCCCCCCTGAAGGTCAGGGCACCTGTGAACATGGCCAGTCGGTATTTAGCCATGATTACTACAAGTTTAAATAATTGGCTAGACTAATTTACCAATCTAAAAATTGTTAGCTGACAACTAATTGAGTGACTGACAAAACAAGAGAGACACTGCTGACGCACAACCAAATTTAAAAATGTTACTTTGTGTACTCCACTAGCGGCCGGGGGCCCTAAGCAACTGCTTATGCCTGTAGCTGGCCATGAATAGAGCCGATGTGACTCCTTACTCTACACTGAACAAAAATATGAATGCAACATGTAAAGTGTTGGTCCCATGTTTCATAAGCTGAAATAAAATATCCCAGAAATGTAACAAATGCACAATAAACTTATTTCTCTAAAATGTTGTGCACACGTGTTCACATCCCTATTCGTGAGCATTTCTCCTTTACCAAAATAATCCATCCACCTGGCAGGTGTAGCATATCAAGAAGTGGATTAAACAGCATGATCATTACACAGGTACACCTTGTGCTGGGGACAGTGAAAGGCCACTCTAAAATGGGAGGTTTTGTCACACAACACAATGCCACAGATGACTCAAGTTTTGAGGGAGTGTGCAATTAGCATGCTGACTGCAGAAATGTCCACCAGAGATGTTGCCAGAGAATTGAATGTTCATTTCTCAACCATATGTCGCCTCCAACGTTGTTTTAGAGAATTTGGTGGTACGTCGAACCGGCCTCACCAGCAGTCCACGTATGGCATTGTGTGGGCGAGCGGTTTACTGATGTGGTGGTGGGGTTACGGACACCCAACACAATTGCATTTTATCGATGGCAATTTGAATGCACAGAGATACCGTGACAAGATCCTGAGGTTCATTGTCGTGCCATTCATCCACCGCCATCCATGTTTCAGCATGACACAATTCCTGGAAGCTGAAAATGGTCTTCCATGGCCATGGCCACCAGATGTCACCTATTGAACATGTTTAGGATGCTCTGGATCAACATACGACAGCGTGTTCCAGTTCCCGCCAATAACAAAGCAACTTCGCATAGCCATTGAAGAGAATTGAGAACATTCTTCAGGCCACAATCAACAACCTGATCAACTCCATGTGAAGCAGTTGTCACACTGCCTAATTTATTTCTATTGACTGATTTTCTTATTTGAACTAAGTCTTTGAAATTGTTGCATGCTGCATTTATATTAAGTATACATGTCAGAAAGGCATGTTTGATCTACATAGCCTATTTATCTTAACATTTCAAAACTTTCAATACTGCCAAATCCAGGTATCTTTTTTTCTTACTCCAGCATCAGGACCGTACATCAATACATACACATTGTGGATGGATAGGGCTTTATCCTCTACATCTTCAGTGTGATGTCATTACAATCTTCATTTCTCAAAAGGCAAGGCAATGGGATTTATTTTCTTCTCCTCACCCCTTCTTTAATGAAAATGTTGGACCAGACCACCCTGATATGATGCAGAGCAGCTAGACAGATTTGTACCCCCTTTTAAGTCAATCAATGTATGCTCTACTGTAGATTTTAATATGCATAACATGTCATTGTCTTACATTTCCAACCATTCATGTACCGAAATTAAAACATGCATACATAGACAAATCGAATGTTGCTGGCACAAATAGCACGTGTCCCTGCATTGCAGCACCCTGGGATGCAGTTTCAGCAGATCTCTTCCCTACCCCCTCCCCTCCCCTCCACTGGGCTAGATGAGTCACATCTCCCTAAATTGATTGTGACACACTGAGAAGCCAGTGGCAAGAGAACCTTTTGAGGAAGAAATTACAGGAATTGAGACATTTAAAAAAAGGCAACATTGTCTGCACCCAAGTACAAAAATGATTTCAGTTTATTGAAAAACATTCATCTCACATACATAACTACATCCCTTCAACAACCTGAGGGGTAAAAGTAAGTAGTGATAAAGCTATTAGAATCTCCTTAATACGGAAACTCTGCAGAGGTGCTAACATGAGAATACCAACTGTTCAACAAAACGGAGAGACAAACTGCTGTCTAATCACAACGTAGTCCAGAGAGGGGCAGCCTTTCCATGTGTAAAATTCTGATCAGGTCCAGTATGAACTCTGCCAGCTGGGTCCCAGTGGTGGTAAGACAAAGATTAATTGAATCCTTATGAATCTGTAAGGGATCAAAAAATATATATATTCTTATGCCACACTGGGCAATTCATAATCTTGCAGACATCAAGGAAATGACTTACAGAACCACCAATGAGTAGGCTATGAAAAAAAATAAAAAGTCAATCACTGGCTCTAGGAAAAAGTATGACGTGAAAGAGTCTGCCGTGCAGCCTCAGTTTAGCTGCCTGATGATTGAGTTAACGTCCATCCCTCTGGGCCCTGGGTTGCCGATGTCCTTCAAAAGACCTGCCTCGTCCCTGGCAGCGTGACGAGCCACAGACAGCTTGAATGGCCATATGAAGTTGCTGACCACACGGAAGTTCATCCCCACAGAGTAGATCTCATGGATCAGGTCCTCTAGACAGATTTTGCCGTATTTGCCTGAGAGGAGATGTAAACATTGTACATGTATCTCAATGAAAATCACTGTCGGAAAAACACCATTTCATATTTCCTGCATGATCTGAGCGTGATGCAACATTTTCTTTGCTAAATTTGACATGCACATACAAAATGTATCAAGACTTGTTACTTCAGACTGATGAAAAATACATACTATAAATTGATCCTTACCCATATGCTGCTCAGTGAATGTGTTGTCTGTGAGAGCGACCCTTCGCTTGTCAATCTTTGCCTGTCCTCTTTTCAAGATCAGCTCACGAACAGACTTCAAGTTGGGAAACCTGTTTAGTGTGAATAATTTACCATCGTTAGTACAATACATTGTCAAACTAGCTGGTTCTACAGGTTAAATTAATTTCACATGCATAAGTACAGTGAAATGTCTTCATTGCAAGCTCTAAACCCAACAATGCAGTATTACACTGAACAAAAATATTAAAAACGCAACATGCAACAATTTCAAAGATTTGACTGAGTTACAGTTCATACGGAAATCAGTCAATTAGGCCCTAATCTATAGATTTCATATTACTGGGATTAGATAGTTGGTCACAGATCCATAAAAATAAATAAAAAAGGGGCGTGGTGTGACCATTTTCCTTATCTTGTTATGGATAGGGGGCAGTATTTTCACGGCCGGATAAAAAACGTACCCGATTTAATCTGATTATTACTCCTGCCCAGAAACTAGAATATGCATATAATTATTAGCTTTGGATAGAAAACACTCCAAAGTTTCTAAAACTGTTTGAATGGTGTCTGAGTATAACAGAACTCATTTGGCAGGCCAAAACCTGAGGAGATTCCTTACAGGAAGTGCCCTCTCTGACCATTTCTTGGCCTTCTACACACTCTTTATTGAAAACTGAGGATCTCTGCTGTAACGTGACACTTCCTACGGCTCCCATAGGCTCTCAGAAGGCGGCAGAACATTGAATGGTGACTTTGCAGGCCATGGCTGAAAAACAGTAGCGCATTTGGATAGTGGTCGATCTGAGAACAATGAGACTGGGGGCGTGTGCACGAGAAGACTCCATGTTTTTATTTGTCTTTGAACGAAAACAACGACTCCCGGTCGGAATATTATCGCTTTTTTACGAGAAAAATCGCATAAAAATTGATTTTAAACAGCGTTTGACATGCTTCGAAGTACGGTAATGGAATATTTAGAAATGTTTTGTCACGATACGCCCCGGGCGCATCACCCTTCGGATAGTGTCTTGAACGCACAACAAAACGCCGCTATTTGGATATAACTATGGATTATTTGGAACCAAACCAACATTTGTTATTGAAGTAGAAGCCCTGGGAGTGCATTCTGACGAAGAACAGCAAAGGTAATCCAATTTTTCTTATAGTAAATCTGAGTTTGGTGAGGGCCAAACTTGGTGGGTGTCAAAATAGCTAGCCCGTGATGGCGAGCTATCTACTCAGAATATTGCAAAATGTGCTTTCACCGAAAAGCTATTTTAAAATCGGACATAGCGATTGCATAAAGGAGTTCTGTAGCTATAATTCTTCAAATAATTATGTTTTTTGTGAACGTTTATCGTGAGTAATTTAGTAAATTCACCGGAAGTGTTCGGTGGGTATGCTAGTTCTGAACGTCACATGCTAATGTAAAAAGCTGTTTTTTGATATAAATATGAACTTGATTGAACAAAACATGCATGTATTGTATAACATAATGTCCTAGGAGTGTCATCTGATGAAGATCAAAGGTTAGTGCTGCATTTAGCTGTGGTTTTGTTTTTTGTGACATTATATGCTAGCTTGAAAAATGGGTGTCTGATTATTTCTGGCTGGGTACTCTGCTGACATAATCTAATGTTTTGCTTTCGCTGTAAAGCCTTTTTGAAATCGGACAGTGTGGTTAGATTAACGAGAGTCTTGTCTTTAAAATGGTGTAAAATAGTCATATGTTTGAAAAATGGAAGTTTTCGGACTTTCGAGGACTTTGTATTTCACGCCACGCCCATCATTGGATATTGGAGCAGGTGTTCCGCTAGCGGAACGTCTAGATGTAAGAGGTTATGCAGCAAAACATCTTCTCAGAGTTGATCAGACTTGATTGTGGCCTGTGGAATGTTGACCCACTTCTCTTCGATGGCTGTGCGAAGTCTCTGAATATTGCCGGGAACTGGAACATGCTGTCGTATGTCAATCCAGAGCATATTGGACATGCTCAATGGGTGACATGTCTGGTGAGTGTGCAGGTCATGGAAGAACTGGGACATTCAGCTTCCAGGAATTGTGTAAAGATCCTTGCGAAATGGGGCCGTGCATTATGCTGAAACATGAGGTGATGGCGGCGGATGAACTGCAGGACCTGGCAGACTTTCAATGTTGCAATGTCATAGAATGCCACCTTTCCAACAAGTCTACCCAGGTTCAAATGTAATTCATGTTTTTGTGAAGTGGAAAAAAGTAGGAGCAACAACAGCTCAGCTGCAAAGTAGTAGGAAACAAGCTCACAGAAAGGGACTGCCGAGTGCTGAAGCTCGTAGCGTGTCAACAATGGTCAGTCCTCAGTTGCAACACTCACTACCAAGTTCCAAACGGCCCCTGGAAGCAACGTCAGCACAATAACTGTTCGTTGGGAGCATCATGAAATGGGTTTCCATGGTCGAGCAGCCACACACAAGCCTAAGTTCACCATGCGCAATGCCAAGCTTCGGCTGGAGTGGTGTAAAGCTTGCCGCCACTGGACCCTGGAGCAGTGGAAATGCGTTCTCTGGAGTGATGAATCACGCTCCAACATCTGACAGTCCAATGGATGAATCTGGGTTTGATGGATGCCCTGCGAACGCAACCTGCCCGAATGCATAGTGCCAACTGTAAAGTTCTGAGGAGGAATAATGGTCTAGGGCTGTTTTCATGGTCGGGCTAGGCCCCTTAGCTCCAGTGAAGGGAAATCGTAACACTACAGCATACAATGACATTCTAGACAAATCTATACTTCCAACTTTGTGGCAACAGTTGGCAACAACTTTCTTGTTTGAGCATGACAATGCCCACGTACAAAGCGAAGTCCATACCGAAATGATTTCTAGAGATTGGCGTGGAAGAACTTGACTGGCCTGCACAGAGCCCTGACCTCAACCCCATGGAACACCTTTGGGATGAATTGGAACACCGACTGCGAGCCAGGCCTAATTGTCCAACATCAGTGCCTGACCTCACTAATGCTCGTGGCTGAATGGAAGCAAGTCCCTGCAGCAATGTTCCAACATCTAGTGGAGGCTGTTATAGCAACAAAGGGGGGGAAACTCCATATTAATGCCCATGATTTTGGAATGAGATGTTTGAGCAGGTGTCCACATACTTTTGGTCACATAGTGTACAAGGGTCAACTCAGTCCGTGTAGCCACTTTGTTTGATATTTAGCAGTCTTATGGCCTTGGCATCAGACTTGATGCACTGGTACTGCGCGGAAGCAGAGAGAACAGTCTATGGCTTTGGTGACTGGAGTCTAACGATTTTCCTTTCACACCGCTATTGCGCCTTCGACTGTGCGTGGACCATTTTAAGACCTTAGTGATTTGGACACAGAGGAACTTGAAGCTATTGACCCACTCCACTGCACTCCACGATCTGCGCTTTGGTCTTACTGACGTTGAGGGAGAGGTTGTTGTCCAGGCACCACACTGCCAGGTCACTGACCTCCTCCCTGTAGGATATATCATTGTGGCGGTGATCAAGCCTACCAGCGTCGTGTCGTCAGCAAACTTGGTGTTGGGAGTCGTGCATGGCCACGCAGTCATAGGTGAACAGGGCCTGTACAGGAGGGGCCTAAACACACCCCCATGTGGGGCTCCCGTGTTTAGGGTGAGCATGGCGGAGGGCATGTTGCCTACCCTCGCCACCTGGGGTCGGCCCGTCAGGAAGTCCACGATCCAGTTGCAGAGGGATGTGTTCAGTCACAGGGTCCTAAGCTTGGTGACGAACTTGGAGGGGACAATGGTACTGAATGTTGAGCTGTAGTCAATGAATAGCATTTTCACATAGGTATTTCTCTTATCTAGGTGAGGGCAGTGGAGCGCAATTGAGATTGCGTCGTCTATGGATCTGTTGGGGCGGTATGCAAATTGGAGTGGGTACAGGGTGTCTGGGATGATGAAGTGGGTGTGCCATAAACAGCCTTTCAAAGCGCTTCATGATTGCAGATGTGAGTGCTACAGGGTGGTAGTCATTGCAGCATGACGCCTTAGAGTTATTAGGAACATTAATGATGGATGATGGTCCGTTTAAGATGTGGGGATTACAGACTGGGACAAGGAGGTCGAAAATGTTAATATGCCTGCCAGCTGTTCTGCGCATGCTCTGTGAACACATCTTGGAATACTGTCTGGCCCCGCGAGTGTTGACCTGATTAAAAGACCTTACTCACTTCAGCCTAGGAGAGCGAGAGCGCTCAGTCCTCTGGGTCGGTGGAGGCCCTCATGCACAGCATGTTGTTATTGTTGTTGAGTTCTTCTTGTAGAGCGGCATCATTGGGAAAACGATGGCAGGGTCTTCCTTTGTAATCTGTAATGGACTGTAGCCCCTGCCACATGCGGGAGTCGGAGTCTGGAATATGATTCCACCTTATTCCTATATTGTCCATTTGCTCGTTTGATGACTCTGCGGAGGTCTTAGTGGGACTTCTTGTACTTGATCCCGTCCTCAGCCGTAGCTTCAGGGCTTGCTGCCCTGTGCGCGGTAGCCCTGTCCTTTAGCTTAGCGACAACCTCAGTGTTAACCCAGGGCTTTTGATTGGGGAAGCAGCGAACCGTCCCTGTGGGGACATCGCCGATGCATTCCCTAATGAAGCTGGTGACTGAGGTGGTGAGCTCGTTGAGTCTCGTAACGTATTCCAATCAGCGCTAGCAAAGCAGTCCTGTAGCATAATCTCCGATTCCGATTTCTCAACAGAGCGAGTCACAGATACTTCCTGTTTGAGCTTCTGCTGAACATGATCTGATTTGCAGAATGGGGATGAGGGAGGGTGTGGTATGCCTGCTTGTGGGTAGAGTAACAGTGGTCTCGGACTATATCGCCCCTAGTGGCAAAGGAGACGTGTTGGAAGTTGGGAATCACGTGTCTTAATGACGCAGAATGAAAATTGTCGGCAACAAGAAAAGCAGCTTCCGGGTGCAAGTTTTCCTGCTTGTTTATAGCTTGTTCTTTTTCTTCTTCTGAGGTTGAATGTATACAACAGTCATGATAACAGCTGAAAACTCCCTCGGGAGGTAGAAGGGTCGGCATTTGATCATCAGGTATTCCAAGACCGGTGAACAATGGTTTGAGATTTCCACTGGGTTCGAGTCAGAAAACCATTTGTTGTTGATGAGGCAAAATCCTCCCCCTCTCAATTTCCTTGACAGTCCATTTAGTGAATGGAGAAGCCATCAAGTTGGATAGCCATTGGGGCAATGTTCCCTCCAAGCTGGGCGCGGGAGCACAGCTCCCTGGGACTGCTGGGCAGAAGAAAAATCAGCCCGTTCAGAGAAGCATGAGATTGAACACTACTCAACTTTCTAGAGATTTCTCATGTTAGTTAACACCATTAACTTTTCCCTTTACCGTGGGAATTGTGATCAAATTAACGCAATAGTCACTTTCAATGCAACATACCGAAACAAAAACGAGTTATGCGAGAGATTTTTGTAGGCAGAGTAGGATCCTATTGCAACTCAGGCCCGTACCCTACACAGACCAGTGAGCCATAACCAATCAAAGCTGCAGTAAGCCTACATGCAAATAGACCACTGTTATGTGTGACCCGATTCAGGAAACTAGGCATATGTCTCAAGTCACGACTTCACGGGAGAGCCGTTAGAATGTAAAAAATGTTATCTAGCTACATTTAACAAAATACTCTCGTCTTAGTGTGCCAGAGCACAGAATAACTGATTAATTTTTGAACGCTCAACACACGTTGAATATGTCCGTGTCAGTAAACGTCAGCAACAAAGTGTAATTCAATTGTTGCCTGCAGCACAGTTAGTCACCAACACTCTGGATAACCAGCTCTGCTAGGGTGAATACAATGGTCAGAGGGGTGTTCTCTCATGTTTCTGGAAGTAGCTAGCCAATGTTAGCCAGTTAGCTTGGGTGCTTGACTCTCGTTGTTAGGTCAGAGCTTTCGGATCAACCTTACTTATTGGCCAGAGCATCCAGTGTGCGCTCTGAAGGCGAAACACTCTGCATTTATGAACGGATAATCTGACAGCACAGTTGCAGTCACCAACGCTCTGGATAACAGAACAGCCTAACCAGCTCTGCTAGGGTGAGTAATGTTCAGTGAGCTGTTCTCTCCCTCTCTCTATTAAAATGTCTGGAAGTAGCTGGCACGTTAGTACAGAATGCTCAGATCAACCCTTAATTAAAGAGATGGGTGGGGCTAAGGCTTAAGAGGGTGAGAATAATGTTGAATGGGTGTAGACAAAGGGCTCTCCAATAGTAGTACCAAAACATTGAAAGACTTTCAAAGCATAATTACTTTCACATTGTTTCCTCAAATGCAGTGTATGATATACCATTTTGTAGCTCTGAGTCTCTACTTTTATCCAATGTAAAAGGAAAAAGAAATTCAAATGTTGCTACAAGACCGAATCCAGTTGGTGAGTCACACATATGGATTTATGCAATTCACTTTGAACTGTTTTACAACATGAGCGGTGCCGATTATTATGTGCTTGTTTTGTGATCAAAGCAAGAGCTGCATGTAGCCACTTTTGTTCATATTCTTTGCTAGATAGTTATTAGGCCAGTTATAGCTCATTTATAGTCAGCAATGAGGGAGTGATTGCTTCCAACAAGTGCACTAAACATGTATATTTCTAGCCATCTTTGAAAAGAGTCAGGTAGAGCTTTTTTTATGTCTTAAAATGGGGCAATGTTGTTATTTGAGACATGCTTGAATAAGCGAAGTCGCCAATAGGCAGAGGGTAGCATAATAGGTTTGATTGTCTGGAATAATGGTTTGGGAATAAGGAATTTTGTTAAGTGGTTTCTTGCATCAAACACCCCAACAAAATGTTTAGTCACCTTCTCTGAAGGACAAGTGGATAAACAGGTTAATGTCAAGCCTTGCATGTTTTTTGTTGTTGTTTTTTTTCAAAAGTATCATGGAATGTAGACCTACATTGAACACCACATATTGGCTACTACTGTAGGCTGAATGATAGAACAGCTATTTCCATAGTAAGATGATATGGGATGCATTTTCTGCATAGTTTAAAAAAATATATATTTGGTAGGCCGCTCTGATAGGCCCACACTACTTGGCCACTTAAAACTGTAAATTAAATCGGGTACAGCCTCAATGTTCACAGTAAGCGCGCACCAGAAGTTGCACAGAAATTTCACAAGGTTCAAGTTTGCGCTCAGCATACCTGAAATTCTCAGTGCCAAAAAATAATAGAGGGAACATTGCATGGGGGGTATCTTGTTCGAAAGTCATGTTTAAGAACAGCAGAGAATATTGCAGTTACGAGACCCTTTAATAGCAAATCCGCGATCGGAGGTCATCCATCTTATTATCAAGTGACTGAACAGATGAGTCGAAGTTAAAGGCGCAATTGAGATAAGTAACTGCCGATCTGGTGTTCAAAAGTCATTGTCGGTTATAAGAAATGATAGCGGATACGTCAAAGTGGAGTCATCTCATTACATGAAGTTGCTATGCTATTCATTCTCACCAAGTCAGACCCTCCCCTCTTACTTACCCCCATGCCACATAAGGCTCAACCATTTTCAATAGCCATAGAGGTCTTGTTCATTTTGACAAAGGCACCGCTGAAGAGCTTTCTTAGTCGTAACATCTGGACCCCCTTCTCAACTCTGGGACTGACTCCTTTAATCCTGCACAGAGAGAAAATATGAAAATATGACCTCGATATTCAGCCAGACCACTAAAGAGGAACTGATGAAAGTGTAATTCCAAAATGATTGTGCATAGTCACTACTCCATTGTGAGTATACACAATAGGTCTGTGAACACAAAAGTGTCAGCTGTATTCTTCAGCTGCAACAGCCTAAAGTGTCTACATATCAAAGCACTTAAATGTTTGAGAATAGTGTTTATTTTTCTTTGTTGTTAGTCTGGTTATTTTTTTGAAGTAGTCATGTTCTTTGGTTGTGGTGTTCTTGCACAATAGTTTTGTGATGTTCTATATTGTGTGGACCCCAGGAAGAAAAGCTGCTGCTTCAACAGCTAATGGGGATCTGAATAAAACATTAGCTCAAAAACGGATGCCAACAGCTTTATTTGCAATCAGATCATGTAGCTACAGATTTCAGTCACTCACTCTCTGATGCGGACAGCGAAGGCCAGTCTGTTCTTTGCAGAGGGTATGGCTGGAGCTGATCTGTGAACTGAGCTCCTGATACGGGTTTCATCGCGATGCTTTCTATGGCTATCCTTCAGGAAGTCCTCCAAGAGCTTGAACTTCAAAGGTTTGCCTTTGGATACCTGGATGAACACATCTACACTTGTTGATGTCCAACAACTTTATCAAAACGTTCATGGTAAATGATTAGAAGACCACCATGGTAAAACTGATCACAGCTAATTACCTTTCGCTTCTCTAGAAGTGCACGCTTTGCCTCAGTGGCTTTGATGGCTTGATAGGCCTTCCTCTTCTTCAGAAGGTTCTCAGGAACCAACATTCTCACCCTCTTCGCTCTAAACACGTTTCAAGTTTGATTAGTCATATGTACAGGATACACATGGTATACACCATCCAACGAAATGCACACTTTGGTTCCTTCTCGACAATGCAACAATAAGAAATGATAAGATAATGCGAACAAAATAAATGCACAAGACAACATAAAATTACATCTCAACACTTATACACAGATTATACAATGGTGATACAAAAATTACAAAGCACACTGAACTATAGACTACTTCCCAGTACATGACACTGACGTCATGCACAGATGCGAGCGACTCTTGGTGGCAGTAAGAAAGACGTCGCCATCTGCGCCAATTCAACAGCCTATATTTACGTTATTACTCCTAAACAAAACAACGCTTTGGGGGTTCTCATACGCTTACAATTATGTTTTGATTATTGATTGAACAGTCGCAAAGATTGCATTTGGTTGTGGTATTTGCAGCAGTTGGCTAGAATGCTAACGCTCACTGATATAGGCTGAAGCTAAAGCTAGCCAAAGAACCATTTTACTTGTTGAAGTGTTTTAAGTATAACGCAGTTGATTTGCGATGACAAACATTAAGCGTGACATTCACGCGAACATTAAAATCCAAAAGGTGTTAAATGCACTCATAAGCAACTCCCCATTGTTCTGCCACCAACTTGGGCTCATTTCCCTCGTGCGGCAATGTTTGCAAACATAGAAAGGGGTCTATTGACAAGATTATTCCCCTATCCAGCTGTGACAAAAAAAACATGACATTCGGATCTGATTGAGTGAAATGAGGCTAGCTAGTCAGTCTTTGAAGGCAAACGAAAATAAAACTAGTTACATACCATTCTGGTCACATTGCACAATTATTTATTTGCAGATTGTGTCTTATTACCAGTGTCGAAACCGTAAAATGTCATGTTTGCATAGTTTCGGCTGATGGGACTATCATGTGTAACTGACCCAATTATCTAGCGCTCTGTGTTGCGTATCTTTCAGACAAATCCTACAAATACACGGCTTGACGGAATTCTATTGGACTAATGTTACATTTAAACTACATTTATGAATATTATTAATTTAGCAAAGGATACACTTAGATCGACATGTAAACAAATACGTACTCAGAATCCTGTTCTGCAATCACGAATCCGAAGCATGCGTAAAAATTTGCTGTCGCAGAAAAACTACGTCGAAGACTCCCCATCCTTGCTATATCTAATCTGCCACCTAGTGGCGTGCGAAGCGAAAAACAACAAGTGTTCAGTCTCTAAAAACAATAAGTATTGTCTTGAATAGATTTCTGACATGACAATGTGTATGTAAAGTACAATGTATACGAAATAAATTTAGAAATAATCTGAACTGTGCAAACTGACTTCATTGCCAAATTAGAGCTATCCCACTACTTGAACTTCATTTCCGAGATACAACACAGATGCTTGTATATATAAAAATTTTTTAAAAAAGTAACAAAAACATCATGCTCTGTAAGTGGATGTTCGTGCAACTGTTTTACATCTCTATGGTGACATATCAAGTCCAGCTTGCCTCTTTTCCCTCTCCTCAGGAACGAGCCTACTTGCTGTCATTGTGCGTGCACGAGCTACCATTGTTTGTTTGTGTAGCGACATGTTGAAAATGGCGGAGGGGAGAGACCTACGCGACATAAAGAGTCAAATATTAGTAAACCGTGAATGACAATTTCAAAAGCTGAAAACAGCGACATTATTTTGAAACTGGCTTTGAATTAGCTTACATTGCTAATCTCGCTAGCTTCAAGTGTGTGATTTTTACTCACAGGCTTGTTTGTCAACATTAGCCAACAGCCATGTTCTCCCTGGCTTGTGTCAAACTACAGCGCCAGACCACATTATCCATAACGAGTGGAAGAGATTGATTCATGGAGCGGCAGAAGAGAAAACCAAGGCACCCGAACTAGTTGGCACTGGCCGCCCAATTTACGGGCTTTACTGTAAAATATTTACATCCGAATTAGCCAATTTATGCATGGTAATTGAACGTCTTAACTTTAACCAACGACAGATTGCATTGAAATTGAATAAATACAGAAGCTAAACACCAACGTATACGGAGATTGAGACAGGTAAGTCAGCACAACACCCTGCAGAACTGCCGCAAAATAGTTAGGACTAAACCAGATTTAGCCGCGGACTGCGAACATGCCAGCTAACGTTAGCTAGTAGCGAAGGATCAAACGTGAAGTGGGCCAGTTAGCCAGCTAACGTTGACCTTCCAATAAATCATTCAATTGAAACCATGTATTTGATCCCGATATTAAAACATTAATGTGAGATTGCAAACAAGTTGAGAAGTTTGTTGCACGTCAGGAAGACAACTAATCCAACGTTGAATCCTTGACCCAGTAAAGGATGTGATTTTTGTCAATGTCTCGTTATGGAGTAGTAGAGCACGTGCCTCTTGTTTGCAAGATGGCGAACTATCTGTACTTAAAATGCAATCTTCGATCCAATTAATTGTTTTCATTAGCTACATTAAAGTGGCCCTATTTGGTTAATCAAACATTATACTACCGTTTGGCTTAATTGCGACCACGCTGGGAAGTTAAAGTTCTCCCTACCTAGCCATTGATACAAGGTGAATTGGGCGTATTTTTATTGGCCAAGGTAGCTAATCAATTAGGGATCAATTTGTGACGATGGCAACTTCATTGACAGGTTTGCACCCGCAACTGCGTGATTGGACTGGAGGGTGAGGCTCAGTTATGGAATTATGGACGTTGCTTTGGCCACACCACCAGTGAGGCATTTCCTTCAATCAAATTCAAGTACATGTAGTGACATTATCCTCAGTTGTGGACTGTCTTTTGTTACACATAGTATTTTATACCATGGCATTGTTGAATAGTTGTTTTTGATTGCTTGAAGGGCATTCTAGAGCATGCATTAGTTCCCTTTATAGAGTACCACAGTATGAGTCACAAAACCTAGTGTCAAACACGAAACACAGCCCTTATTTTAAGTGTTTCTAAAGTTCCCTATGAAAAATGAATGGTGGCAAAATGATTGGAAGCATGTCCCTGTTTGACCGCTGGGTATTATGACACCTCCACTGTGGGGCTCTATTTACATGGTCGAATTAAATGGCTATGGTTCATTTTATGTTTGAGCTGCTTTTGAAAGCAAAAGTCAAATTGAAAACATTGGCGTTGTTTAATACATTTTTTATAATAGCAAGCTAGGGCTGATGGTTTGCTAAACTAGCAAGTCTGTTTGGTTACCAATGCAACTACTGTCGCTATCTAGTGAACTTGCTAGCTACTGCAGTGGATGTTGAACACATTTCTAGCTGCAAATGCGTTAAATTATAGCCATGGTATAAAGGGATAATCAACTCGTGGCTCTGTGTTCTCTGGAAAATAATGCAACTCCGTGGAAGGTTAGTTCCACTCCGCTAGCGTGTCGTAGAACACACCTTCCTCATCATTCATTATTTTCTATAGAATGCATATCCTCTTTATTATCCCTTAGTCAATTTATTGAATTCTTATTAGCTTTGTGGGGGAGGATCTAAGAATCCATATTTTAATTTGGGTTTCTTTATGCACATATTTGGTTGTAAATGCAGTGCAATTAGGATAGGCCGGGCAAAAAGTGTAGTGTGTGTAGGCAATAGGCTACTTGCCTAGGCCTCGTTGGCTGTGTTTAGACATGCAGTCTAATTCTGATCTTTTTTTCACTAATTGGTCTTTTGACCAATTAGATCAGCTCTGACAAATATCTAATGTGAAAAGATCTGATGTGATTAGTCAAAAGACTGAAGTCAATGCAATCAGGCCTCAGCTGTGCAGGTCAAAGTTGGTACTATCTTCACCAGTAGTTTCATTTGCTTTTGGTTGTCGCACTGCTATCAAGCTCCGGAACAAATAGGTCATATTTGACTGCTAGTTTGCACTCCTTTATCAAATCTTAATACTCCTTATTTCCCCCCGTTTGGATTTATTTCCTCTTGCTGAAAGAGAGTAAGAAATGTGGGGGGGTTTGGGAATAGACAATATGTCGCAAGAATCCACAACCTTGTTACCTGCAACATTCCAGCACAGTAGCAGATGAATTTATATGGCCATGGCCTTGATTTGAGCATTTCTCAGAAGAGGGAGACATGACTGACACATTGTTATTGTATTTCCCAGGGAGGAAGGTGGTCAGGGTTTAGGATAGATTCATTTTGAACTATTTGTGACATAATTTTGATTTGTAGGCTTGGTGTCAATCAGCAGTTGAAACAATAACAAAGTGACTCCCTGACCCCTGTTTCGGTAACAAGCTGAGGGATGGGGCAGGAGAAACATCACCACTCTCATATACAGAGCTATGGATGCAAGGACTGACCATGATATCAAAATTATAGTTTTGACCATGTTTTGCAGCTATATAGTGTTTGTTTACATTTACTTTGTTTACAAACATTGGAGTAAAACAAGCATATATTTTGGTTTCTGATGGGGTACGACAGATGAACTAAGCTCAAGAGACATTTCTAAGTTATATTCTTTAAGAATCCATGGGTACATATCATGAATCTATTAGTCCAAAAACAGATGTAGTAACCTCTGACTGCCCCTTTTAATATTAAAGCATATTCATAATGTAGGGAGAGAATGTGGTGGGAGCTAAATCAGACCAGATCTTTTAACATCTGCCTAAAATGTAAATGTAAGCACAGCCATTCTCGACAGCCTTTTCAGTGTAGTCATGTTTAAAGCATTCCATTTTCACTAGCTTAGTGAGGAATTTGCTTTTTAACCCAAGGCACCTGCATTAGTGTGCATGGGTTAAAAGGCGAAAAGCTTCATATTCATATAGGGTAAATGATTTGGGTCATATTATAGTGATGAAATGGTAAGATTGATTTTACATTGGTGTTTTTAATGGACAAGCATGATCCAAACTCTTGTGAGGATGATCAGATTTCTGTGTGTGTGGTGGAGAGGAATGGAGCGGGTGCTCAGCTGTGCCTCCACAGCCGTCAGAGAGCTGACCTACATTCTCCTCTCCCTGGAAAAAAGCTTGTGCAGCAGGCTGTGTGAATTTGTGGGGGTAGGGAAGGAAATAGAGGGAGAGATCGAGGGAAGAGAGCGCTGTGGCGCATTCACTGATTTGAGCTGAAGAACCAGATCCCAGTGTCCCATTAATTATTTTATCGGGGCATGCTAGGAAGAGAACTGAGACAACCGTTTGTACAGTGGAACTGTACTGCGGGAGTGAGATGCTTGGCTGTGGTTTGGCAGGCAGTGTGACTGACTCCCATGGGCCTCCCTTTAAGTTGTTGTGGTGAAAATAACTTTTTTTTCCCTCTCACATACAGTAGCATCTGCTGACTGGATCCGTGCCCTCAGGAGTCATTTGAAACAGATTTGAGAAACGGTAGTGAAAATCTCACCCCCAAAGTTCAAAGTACAGGATGTTGTAACAGGTTAAGTGCTAGAGGAACATCAGTCAGTGTTAACTGCCTGCTGCATCATGCCTCCTGTGTTTGGAGATGGTTTTGTAGCGGGTGTGTTGTCACTCCTTTAGGCTCAATTTTATTCTAACAGAGCATCTATTAGCCTATTTGTTGAAAAGTCTGGTTGGTTTTACTTCAGTAGGGCAGATGGGGAGCAATGTATCGCCTGTCAGTGATGTCATATTTCCTCACAATGGAGGGATGAGCTGTAGGCTATAGGCTGCTATCCCATATGGTCACAACGTGCCACGGTAAGCGGAGAATGTCTCATAGACCTCAATGGGAGAAGGGGGGCAAAATGCAAGCCATTTTGCAATTGACGCGGTTCATGGCGCTTGCTCCCGTGAACGCCGGCACTGGCTCGGTGCTAGAGGCGCCAAAAGTTTCAATTAGCTGAAGGCTTGAGCAGCTGCCATGCATGGTGGACCAGTAAGCATCGTTCATCTTGTCAGCCTGTCCCACATGCTCCCCCAGTAAACACTAAAGTCTCTCTCTCTCTCTTCTCTCTCGAGGTCCAGCTCGCTACCTCCTCCCCCAGTGGGATGGTGCTGCATGACAGGGAGGCCTTGGCGCCGTAGCCCCCTCTCCTGGATCCTGCCCGCCCCACCACCACCCCCCTCAGAGCGGATGACCACCACCACAGCAGCCCCCCCCATGAGTCACCCTCTGGAGCCCTAGATCAAGTAACTGTGACCCCCTTCTTCCCCTTATATATACTGTACCTCAATTGCATCCCCTGGTTCCGGTCTATGTTTTTGCTACATAGGCGAGGTTCCTTGCCTGTCCCCTTAACTAGCTTTCTCTGGATAAAGGCCCGGTTTATCATGAATTCATAGACATATTGGATTGATTTATCAATTAGCTTATTCATCTAACCCTCTTCAACTCTTCCCCCCCTACAGTGTGTTGAAAGAGTGAATATTAATACTTCAAAATGTCCTCAGTATGATCTTTTTTTTCTAGCAGTGATCATTAGGAAGTTGATAGAACAATATTGCAGAAACCTGACTATAGACTGACTTAGTCACTGTTATATTGTTTACACCCTAGTAGCCAGTCCTTACAGATGAGTAAGGGGGACAAAGAGAGACAGGTCAGGTCATTGTGCTGCTAAACCCCTTGTCCATACAGGGAGTGTTCAGTGCAGGAACAACACAACACAGATGAGGCTTGTATCTATCTATATATGCTGCTGCCTGTCACATGTAATCACATTACTGTAGCACAGAATCAACCAAACTAGGATATGCTGATAGGAGTCATGCTCCATACAGGATAGGAAATAAACCTTTTTGCAATGGCATTTTTTTGGACTTCGTGAACTCATTTTTGGAGGCATTTCCAGGGCATTTTCATTTGCTATCACTAAACCGAAGTTGGCCTACCTAGAAAACAACATTGTGAAAGCTCTTGCATGTCAAAGGTACTGGAGTTTCGTGGAAAGCTTTGCAGAACATTGTGGTGGCACTATCTTGAGTGGTCTTGACCCCCACCCAATCAGCATTCCATCTCTCGATTGTTGAGTTGTTTACCGTGGTTTTGACGGTTGACTTGCTCAGCTCAGTGGTAGAGGTCTTTTTCTACTTCTGCTGTCGCTGATGTTTGCGCCGTTGTTTTTTTAATTACACTGAACAAAAATAAAAACGCAACGTGCAATAATTGCAAAGATTTTACTGAGTTACAGTTCATATAAGTAAATCAGTCAATTCAAATAAATTCATTAGGCCCAAATCCATGTATTTCACATGACTAGGAATACAGATATGCATCTATTGATCAGATAACTTAAGAAAAAAAGTAGGGGAGTGGATCAGAAACCCAGTCAGTATCTGGTGTGACCACCATTTACCTCATGCAGCGCAACATCTCCTTCTCATAGAGTTGATCAGGTTGTTGATTGTGGCCTGTGGAATATTGTCCCACTCTTATTCAATGGCTGTGTGAAGTTGCTGGATATTGGCGGGAACTGTAACACGCTGTAGTATATATGGATCCAGAGCATCCCACACGTGCTCAATGGGTGACATGTCTGGTGAGTATGCAGGTCATGGAAAAACTGGGACTTTTTCAGCTTCCAGGGATTGTGTACAGATCCTTGTGACATGGGGCCGTGCATTATCATGAGGTGATGGGGGCGGATGAATAACAACAATGGGCCTCAGGAACTCGTCACAGTATCTCTGTGCATTGAAATTGCCATCGATAAAATGCAATTGTGTTCATTGTTCTTAGCTTATGCCTGCCCATACCATAACCCCACCGCCACCATGGGGCACTCTGTTCACAACGATGACATCTGCAAACCGCTCGCCCACACGACATCTGTCATCTGCCCGGTACAGTTGAAACCGGGATTCATCTGTGAAGGGCACACTATTTCAGTGTGCCAGTGGCCATTGAAGGTGAGCATTTTCCCGCTGAAGTTGGTTACAATGCCGAACTGCAGTCAGGTCAAGACCCCGGTGAGGACGACGACCACGCAGATGAGTGTCCCCGAGACGGTTTCTGACAGTTTGTGCAGAAATTCTTCAGTTGTGCAAACCCAGAGTTTCATCAGCTGCCCGGGTAGCTGGTCTCAGACCATCCTGCAGGTGAAGAAGCCAGATGTGGAGGTCCTGGGCTGGCGTGGATACACGTGGTCTGCGGTTGTGAGGCTGGTTGAACGTACTGCCAAATTCTCTAAAACAACGTTGGAGGCGGCTTATGGTAGAGAAACATTACATTCTCTGGCAACCGCTCTGGTGGAGATTCCTGCATCATTCAGCATGCCAATCACACCAATCTGTGACATTTGTAGAGTGGCCTTTTATTGTCCCCAGCACAAGGTGCACCTGTGTAATGATCATGCTGTTTAATCAGCTTCTTGAGATGCCACACCTGTCAGGTGGATGGATTATCATGGCAAAGGAGAAATGTTCACTAACAGGAATGTTAACAAATTTGTGCACAACATTTGAGAAAAATAAGCTTTTTGTGCGACTGGAAAACGTCTGGGATTTTTTATTTCAGCTTATGATACACGGGACCAACACTTTTTCTTAAAACATTTTTCAGTGTAGAAATTGCTCCAATATAATATAAAAAGCTGCTAATATTACCTCCAGTACGAAGGCTGGGTGACAGGTCGAGAAGGGGGAGCAGAGGCTTTGTGGGAAAGGGTCTTGATGTTGCTACGGAGGCCAGTGCATAGTTTGGGCGTTTCACAGATTGAATTTCTGATTATTATTATTACCTGAGGTGCCCATGCTGCGTGATAAGGGGGGAGGGGGTTTGAAAAACACTCAGGTTGAGCACCCCCCCCCCCCCCCCCCCCCCGGCAACATCTGAGGGGCTGTGAACTACTGAAACGCAGCACATTTGAACCCCCCCCCCCACACACACACACACAAATTAGCTGTGTTTTGGTAGTTAACAGCCCCTCAGCTGTTGCCATGGAAATGTGAAATCTGACCCAGCCTACGCAGTATTGCTCCCTCTCATCTACTGTATGGTACTGCGCAATGAAATCTACTGAATCAATTACTGTATGTTGGGTGCATAACTAAATCATTTGTACAACTTCATATTTATATTCATTTCAGGATATTGTATATTTCCTATGGCGAAGTTTAAGTATTTTTCCGTTTAGAAAAACACCAAGGCAAATTACATCGTGACATTTACATTAACAGTGATTATGTATTTAACACAAGTGGATTACATAATCTTTTTATGGTTTAAGGGCTGTCTTGTATTTCCTTTTGGTTTTCCTTTGAACCTTAAATCTCGAAGGTCTACTTTTAGCATAGCAAACAGTACTTTTTAGAAAACTGGTTCATTATGAAGTAGGCTTTGTGGTACATGCATACCTGCTATTGAAACTCTCCTGCCACAGTCGCTCATGTGCACTTTTGAAACAAGTGTTTTTGGTCATTTGACAGCTGTACAAAGACAAAACAAAGTGAATGTTGTGACAGTGCCACAGTTAAAATACAGTTTCTGGAAGTGCGGCAATTATTTTCTACTGTTAAACTATAGCTAAGTATAGGTAAGTACAGGGTATGATATTAGTGTTAATACTGGTACTCCCTATAGGTAAACAACCCCACCCCATAATTTATTGGATTTTGAGGTAAGATATCTATTTTTTCAGGGTTTCCAAGGCAACACTCCAAAACAATTCTAGCAAAAAGAGTTCCCCCTTTTTTAACCAAATTTCCCAACTGAAGCTTGGCCTAAACCTACATCTAGGCTAAGTGCATCAATAACTAAAGAGTGTGAAGAGTACTGTCTACACATTCATGACCATGGGTTAGGTCAACATAATTGCCTTATTTAAGTCAATTAATGAATCAATACAGTCTTCTGAGTTGTTTAGAAAAGTGGCTGAGTTAGCGGACAATGTCTCTTCGCTGCCTCACCATGAGATGAGTCTGTCCCTGTCAGCGTTTTAATGGGTCCTCAGTCAAATTTTAAGAGAGCCAATTAGTTCAGCCCAAATGGTAGTTTCATGAGATTGAGTGTTTTTCTCTGAGGGCTATAGTGCTAGTGAAACAGTGTGAGATGTCACACACACACAGTACATCTGCCTCAGTTTGCACCTCAGGCCCGTGACTTCTCACCCCCGTCCTGCTGCTCCACGTGTGTGTGTATGTCTGTCTTCAAAACTGCTCCTAGTCTCACACCACGGCAGAACTCTCTACTCTAATCACCTAGCGGGTCACACTCACAGCTCACCAGATGTCTGACAAGGATCTGAGCATTGTATTGATGAGCTTCTTATCGTCTCCTCTGTCTCATCATCATTAAGCTAAGAGGGGTCATTAAGTCAGTGGGACTGCGCAATGCTGCTTGTATACCTGGCCTGTTATCATAGAGTGAGTGCATGATATGTGCCACTGATGCACTGGTTCTGTACTGCAGGGATCCTGTTATGTAAAAAGGTTTGAAGCCATAACTTTACATCGGGCCGTCAAAGTTTAGAACTAGTCGCACCGTATCCAATTCCTTAGCCGTAATTGGTACCATATTTTAGCTGTACTAGCTGTTGCCATAACAGTAGTCATAACTGTTGCCTTAAGTGTCTGTAAAGCCATAACGGCAGTTTTAAGTGGTGCCATAAGCCATAAAAGTGTCCCTTCACGCTACGGCCATTGCCTTAGCCCAAACCCACGCCCATGCCCCAGCCATAACTGTTACAATAACCATAGCCATAATTTGTGCCATTATCCATAAACTTTAGCCAAGCATAATATGTTACATCATCCCCGGCCATAGGCCTCAGCCAACCAGAACTGTAGCCATAACTTTGGCTGTGGCCCCTAGCCATTCTGGCAGGCAGGCTGCTGTACTGTAGTATCCTAGGCTGGGCCTCACTGCTAGGAGCCTGAGGAGAGGAGAGGACTGCTGCTGCACTGTAGCAGTGCTGTAGAGGTCTGACTGCACTGGGCCATTTCCTCCTCTGTGTAAACATCCTAAATCGGGGTGTAAACAGTGAGAGTGTGGAACAATACTCTGAGAGGGGCAGGGGGCCAGTCTGGTTTCCCTGTTCCTGAGGCTGTCCCTATATCCGCCCCAGCTGTAGGTAGGGGCAATCACGTAGGCATAGCTACCACCTGGCTCACCTAGCTGGAGCTTGCGGGGAGAGATTTACGGCCTATCGCTACACATATACACACGTGTTGCTGCACAGAGCAGCATGGCACTATACCCATGACCCATTGACATTTCCTGATGTTCATTAGCAACTAGGAAGTGGATGCCTCAGAGGGGGCAGGAGAAGGGCAGGTCTGGAAGTGTGAGCAGATATGTCTGTGTGTGTGTGTGACAGCCAGGCAGGCTGATTTGAGGGGGACTAGCTGAAGAATGAGGGCCTGTGAGAGGGAGACATGAGACCTGGGGGTCTGGTGAGTGGTGAAGGGCCAGCTCTGACCCAACCCGGACCGGCCTTTCGGACAGAAAAACACAAGAGGCCAAAGTGCGGCTCTAGCGACGATGATGAGGAGGATCAGATTGGTAATGTGGTGGGGGGGGTGTGTGTGTCTTTCTATGGAGACGTAGCCAAATGAGGCGTGAAACAAACACAGAATGGTTGGCATTCTGTCTGTATACTGTTGCTATTTTAAAATGACACAATCTGTGTCTCTGCCTCTATCTTACTGTACTGACCCACGTTTTGAGGTCCCTTGAACATTTCACACAACATGTGTGGATGTGCCTTAATTCTACAACTGCCTCTGTTTTGATGACTGCTGTAATTTGAATCCGGTTTGCAGAGCATTCAGAATACAGTACAGTGAAGATAAAGCGGTGCATTGAGTCATACAGTACAGACCCAGTTAGGCCTGTGTTAGTGCTTTCAGGAGAACTGTATACATTCTCCTGTTGTGTCCTATATTTCAGGGGGGAGGAACTCTGCAACAGTGACTGAGCAGCTTCTCATGGAGCAAACCATTTCTGCCAGGGAGAGAGGGGGTAGTCCTGTGTGCAGTAAAGCATGCGGGATGTCCGTTCCTAAAGCGTGCTCGCTGCTAAGCTCCCCAAGGCTCCTCCACGAGGGGTCTCTCGTTGTGAACTGTCCTCTCGCTGCCACAGAGTCTCCCTTTCTCCGTTCACAGTGCCTGGGGGACTGATTTCATAACCCCCCCCCCCCTTTTTTTTTCTCTCTGTGGTGGGCTGTCCTTCTCCCAGTGCCATACGTTTCTTTTCTGTCTGTGAGGGAGGTGATTAGAGTACCTCCGCGTGAGCAAATGTGCGAGATCAGAAGAGCTCGGTGAAAGAGAGTGCAGGAAAAAGGAGAGAGCGCAAGCCTGCCTGTGGAATGGAAAGCTCTTGACGGTGTTCTGCTTCTCCCAGAACCCTGTCAGAGGAGTTAGTGCTCTGTCTGTGGACTGCAGCTACTTCTTCTGCTCTCAGCCCAGTCCATGAGGCTGCTGCCTGGCACCTGCGTGTTCCTCCTCTGACTGACTGACTGCCGGGCTCCTTTACGTCTCACACACACACACACACACACACACACACACACACAGGCCAACGCTAGGCTGAGCTGGGCTTCAGGTGCGTGTCTCTCTTACTGGGTCACTTTTTAAAATCTTAATTTCTCTCTCTCCTTCTCTTTTCTTTTGACTTGAGCTAGTTGTTTACCTTCAGGTTACTGTGGTGTGTGTGTGTTTTCTGAGTAATGAGTGGGGGGGGGGGGGGGCGAAGGCCTCTGGCTATTTGTGTTTGGGAATGAGTGAATAGGTAGCTACTTGTTTTGCAGTCTTGTTGTAAGTGCCTGTACTTTAGTTTCTCTCAGCCACCATTGAGCTTTAGGTGGGGAGAGGGATTTGCAGAGGTTACTCAGTGAGTCTTTAAACACACCTTGTTTTTAGCTTTTCTTCTCTCCACTCCACAGCATGTTGAGTTTGTGCTCAGCTCTCCCCCTGACCATGTGGTCTCAGGGGCCGTCACATGTGCTGCATTTTTGTCATGTAAATCAAATGCCTAGATGTTATTCAGTTAAGTCATAGCCTATGCATTACATACTTATGGTTTATCCACCTAATTATAGTGCTTTCTTTTAATGTACATCTTTGGGCTACATTGTGACTTATCTTAAACGCACAACACCGTCACCCTGGCCATCATTGATTGTGAAAGGAATTTTACACGGTGTACTTGAACTTGAAAATGTCTAATTGTAATTCAAGGGGGAACTGATTTGGAAAGTGGCTTAGCTTTCATTAGGGAGCGTTGAAACCCAACATGTTAAAATGGGTCATAGTGAAAAGGAGAGTTTAGGAGGAGAGGGAAAGGGCAGTTCAGGGCACAGCTTGAGTTGTAGGCTTGTTAAAATAAGGCAACAACTCATCTTAAAGATGGGCTTACAGCCTAAAGTTATAGACCATGTTGACTTAAGAAAAATAATCAGTAGGACACAGAGCCTACAAATCAGTCTTCCTATGTACTCACTTGAAGAACATAGGCTTTATGTAATAGCCAGTCAAAAGCAGCCTAGCCTAGTGTTTGTAAGAGGAAAAAACATATCTTTGAGCTTAGTGGTTTGTGACAGGTGCCACCATGTCCCATGTTGTGTAACTGAGAGAGCATTTCAGCTGTGGCCCTATGGGCAGACCGACACAGTCAGACAGACAGGTCAGGATGTTTTAGCTTAGTGGCTCCGCTCAGCCACAAATCTCATGGAAATGACATCTTCCTTTAAAGTGGAGTGGTGTGGTGGCACACTGGCATGGAGCAGTGTGATTTGCCCATTGTCGCCAGGCCAGGAGATAGATAACCGAGTGACTGAGTGAACTCGCCACAGCGTGTGTTATCTGGGCTCGCTTACAGGAAGTAGGGCCGAGGGCCTGTTGTGGCGATGGCGAGGGACAGCTAACCATAACAAACAGTAGGCCTAAGCGATCTCCCTGAGAAAAAGCAGATGATATGGAACGGCATGGAACCCAGGGGAAGAGATAAAGGCCTATGGGGAATGACGCAGAGAGCGATGTGGTGGAGAAGCAGGATAAGCCACAAACCTAGAAGTGTCAGAGCATGAGATCAATACTGTCGCTGATAGTTTGAGTTGGTACTTTTGAAATCAGAGTGAAGGTTAAGTGATTTTAATGCTGCGGCGCCTTCAGAAAGTATTCATCACACCTTGACTTTTTCCACATTTTGTTGTGTTACAGCCTGAATTTAAAATGGATGAAATTTAGATTTTCTGTCACTGGCCGACACACAATACCCCATAATGCCAAAGTTGAATTATGTTTTTAGAAAGTTTTACAAATTAATAAAAAAGGAAAAGCTCAAATCAAAGTTTATTTCTCACGTGCGCTGAATACAACAGGTGTAGACCTTAAAGTGAAATGCTTACTTACAAGCCCACCAACAGTGCAAAGTAAAGTAAAAAAATAGGTATTAGAGAAACAATAGATAAGTAAAAAAAAAAAACAAATAAAACAGTAAAATAACAGTAGAGAGGCTATATACAGGTGGTACCAGTACAGAGTGCGGGGCACCGGTTAGTCGGGCTAATTGAGGTAATATGTACCTGTAGGTATAGTTAAAGTGACTATGCATAGATGATAAACAGAGTAGCAGCAGTGTAAAAGAGGGGGTTGGCGGGTGGGGTTGGGGGGGGCACAATGCAAATAGTCCAGGTAGCCATTTGATTATCTGTTCAGGAGTCTTATGGCTTGGGGGAAAAAGCTGTTCAGAAGCCTTTTGGTCTTAGACTTGGCGCTCCGGTACCGCTTGCCATGCAGTAGCAGAGAGAACAGTCTGTGGCTGGGGTCTTTGACAATTTTTAGGGCCTTTCTCTGACACCGCCTGGTGTAGCGGTCCTGGATGGCAGGCAGCTTAGCCCCAGTGATGTACTGGGCCGTACGCACTACCCTCTGTAGTGCCTTGCGGTTGTAGGCCGGGCAGTTGCCGTACCAGGCTCAGGATGCTCTCGATGTTGCAGCAGTAGAACCTTTTGAGGACCTATGCCAAATCCTTTCAGTCTCCTGAGGGGGAATAGGTTTTGTCGTGCCCTCTTCACGACTGTCTTGGTGTGTTTGGACCATTCTAGTTTGTTGGTGATGTGGACACCAAGAAACTTGAAGCTCTCAACTTGCTCCACTACAGCCCCGTCGATGAGAATGAGGGCGTGCTCAGTCCTCCTTTTCCTGTAGTCCACAATCATCTCCTTTGTCTTGATTATGTTGAGGAATAGGTTGTTATTCTGGCACCACCAGGCCAGGTTTCTGACCTCATCCCTATAGGCTGTCTTGTCAATGATCAGGCCTACCACTGTTGCGTCGTCTGCAAATTTAATGATGGTTTGGAGTCGTGCCTGGCCATGCAGTTGTGGGTGAACAGGGAGTACAGGAGGAGACTGGGCACGCACCCCTGAGGGGCTCCAGTGTTGAGGATCAGCGTGGCAGATATGTTGCTACCTACCCTCACCACCTGGGAGCGGCCCATCAGGAAGTCCAGGATCCAGTTGCAGAGGGAGGTGTTTAGTCCCAGGATCTTTAGCTTAGTGATGAGCTTTGATGGCACTGTGGTGTTGAACGCTGAGCTGTAATCAATTAATAGCATTCTCACGTAGGCGTTCCTTTTTTTCGAGGTGGGAAAGGGCAGTGTGGAGTGCAATAGAGACTGCATCATCTATTTGAGCGGTATGCAAATTGGAGTGGGTCTAGGGTTTCTGGGATAATGGTGTTAATGTAAGCCATTACCAGCCTTTCAAAGCACTTCATGGCTACGGACGTGAGTGCTACAGGTCTGTAAACATTTAGGCAGGTTTCCTTAGTGTTTTTGGTCAAAGGGACTATGGTGGTCATCTTGAAGCATGTTGGTATTACAGACTCAATCAGGGCCATGTTGATAATGTCAGTGAAGACACCTGCCACTTGGTTAGCACATGCCCGGAGCACACGTCCTGGTAATCCGCCTGGCCTTGTGAATGTTGACCTGTTTAAAGGTCTTACTCACGTCGGCTATGGAGAGCGTGATCACACAGTCGCCCGGAACAGCTGAAGCTCTCATGCATGCCTCAGTGTTGCTTGCCTCGACGCGAGCATAGAAGTGATTTAGCTCGTCTGGTAGACTCATGTCACTGGGCAGCTCGCGGCTGTGCTTCCCTTTGTAGTCTGAAATAGTTTGCAGGCCCTGCCACATCCAACAAGCGTCAGAGCAGGTGTAGTACGAGTCAGTCTTAGTCCTGAATTGGCGCTTTACCTGTTTGATGGTTCGTCGGAGGGCATAGCAGGATTTCTTATAAGCTTCCGGGTTAGAGTCTCGCACCTTGAAAGCAGCAGCTCTACCCTTTAGCTCATTGCGAATGTTGCCTGTAATCCATAGCTTCTGGTTGGGGAATGTATGTACAGGCACTGGGGGGGGACGTCCTCGATGCACTTATTGATAAAGCCAGTGACTGATGTGGTGTACTCTTCAATGCCATCGGAAGAATCCCGGGAACATATTCCAGTCTGTGCTAGCAAAACAGTCCTGTATTTTAGCATCTGCTTCATCTGACCATTTTTTTATAGACCGAGTCACTGGTGCTTCCTGCTTGAATTTTTGCTTGGAAGCAGGAATAAGGGGGATAGAATTATGGTCAGATTTGCCAAATGGAGGGCAAGGGAGAGCTTTGTACGTGTCTCTGTGTGTGGCGTATAGGTGATCTAGAATTTTTTTTTTTTGCGCTCTGGTTTTGCATTTAACATGCTGATAGAAATGAGGTAAAACTGATTTATGTTTCCCCGCATTAAAATCCCCGGCCACTAGGAGCGCCGCCTCTGGGTGAGCGATTTCCTGTTTGCTTATTTCTTTATACAGCTGACTGAGTGCGGTCTTCGTGCAAGCATCCGTCTGTGGTGGTACGAAAAAAATAGAAACTCTCTTGGCAAATAGTGTGGTCTGCAGCTTATCATGAGATGCTCTACTTCAGGCGAGCAAAATCTAGAGACTTCCTTAGATTTCTTGCACCAGCTGTTGTTTACAAATATACACAGCCCCCCCCCCCCCCCCCCCCCGCCTGTCCGTCCGTCTTAGCCGGTGCAACGTATATCCCGCCAGCTGAATGTTTTCCATGTTGTCATTCAGCCACAATAAGGTGAAACATAAGATATTACAGTTTGATGTCCCGTTGGTAGGATATTCGTCTAATTTATTGTCTGATGGTTGATCGTACGTTGGCAAGTAATATTGATGGTAAGGGCAGATTTCCCACTCGCCGTCGGCGGATCCTTACAAGGCACCCCACCCTGTGTCCTCTATACCAAATTCACATTTCGGCAGGACAAATACCATACCCCCAAGACACGCTAACCTCTCACCATTACAATAACAGGGGAGGTTAGCTTTTTGTTGGGGGGGGTGGTGTGTATGATATTTGTGCATCTAACTTTCTCACTCATTATTCATGATTCATTCAGGACTATCCATAATCATAGTAGCATCCACATTAATGTAGAAGTGTTTAGAAACATATTCTATTCTTATTTACAATAAAAGTGACTCCAATGATGCAATACGTTATTTACCATTAATTTCTATTGGGCACACAACCAAAACAAACCAGTAAATGCATCCAATAAGTTTTTAGAGTCACACACTTGATTTAATCATTACGTGCTAGGAATATGGGACCAAATACTAAACTTTATACACGTTTAAGTGAATTTGTCCCAATACTTTTTGGCCCCTAAAATGGGGGGACTATGTACAAAAAATAATGTAATTTCTAAACGGTATACCCGATATGGATGAAAATAACCTAAAATTAAAACTGACAGTCTGCACTTTAACCATTTGTATCATTTCAAATACAAACTGCTGGAGTACAGAGCCAAAACAACAAAACATTTGTCACTGTCCCAATACTTTTGGAGCTTACTGTAGGTCTATAATAAATATATATATATATATATAAAACTCAGCAAAAAAATAAACGTCCTCACTGTCAACTGCGTTTATTTTCAGCAAACTTAACGTGTAAATATTTGTATGAACATAAGATTCAACAACTGAGACATAAACTGAACAAGTTCCACAGACATGTGACTAACAGAAATGGAATAATGTGTCCCTGAACAAGGGGAGGGTCAAAATCAAAAGTAACAGTCAGTATCTGGTGTGGCCACTAGCTGCATTAAGTACTGCAGTGCATATCCTCCTCACGGACTGCACCAGATTTGCCAGTTCTTGCTGTGAGATGTTACCCCACTCTTCCACCAAGGCACCTTCCAAGTTCCCAGACATATCTGGGGGGAATGGCCCTAGCCTTCACCCTCCGATCCAACAGGTCCCAGACGTGCTCAATGGGATTGAGATCCGGGCTCTTCGCTGGCCATGGCAGAACACTGACATTCCTGTCTTGCAGGAAATCACGCACAGAATGAGCAGTATGGCTGGTGGCATTGTCATGCTGGAGGTCATGTCAGGATGAGCCTGCAAGAAGGGTACCACATGAGGGAGGAGGATGTCTTCCCTATAACGCACAGCGTTGAGATTGACTGCAATGACAACAAGCTCAGTCCGATGATGCTGTGACACGCCGCCCCAGACCATGACGGACCCTCCACCTCCAAATCGATCCCGCTCCGGAGTACAGGCCTCGGTGTAACGCTCATTCCTTCAACGATAAACGCGAATCCGACCATCACCCCATGTGAGACAAAACCGCGACTCGTCAGTGAAGAGCACTTTTTGCTAGTCCTGTCTGGTCCAGCGACGGTGGGTTTGTGCCGATAGGCGACGTTGTTGCCGTTGATGTCTGGTGAGGACCTGCCTTACAACAGGCCTACAAGCTCTCAGCCCAGCCTCTCAGCCTATTGCGGACATTTTGAGCACTGATGGAGGGATTGTCTGTTCCTGGTGTAACTCGGGCAGTTGTTGTTGCCATCCTGTACCTGTCCCGCAGGTGTGATGTTTGGATGTAACGATCCTGTGCAGGCGTTGTTGCACGTGGTCTGCCACTGCGAGGACGATCAGCTGTGCGTCATGTCTCCCTGTAGCGCTGTCTTAGGCATCTCACAGTACGGACATTGCAATTTATTGCCCTGGCCACATCTGCAGTCCTCAGGCATGCTGCAAGGAGGCATAAGGCATATTCACGCAGATGAACAGGGACCCTGGGCATCTTTCTTTTGGTGTTTTTCAGAGTCAGTAGAAAGGCCTCTTTAGTGTCCTATGTTTTCATAACTGTGACCTTAATTGCCTACCGTCTGTAAGCTGTGAGTGTTAACGACCGTTCCACAGGTGCATGTTCATTAATTGTTTATGGTTCATTGAACAAGCATGGGAAATAGTGTTTAAACCCTTTACAATGAAGATCTGTTAAGTTATTTGTATTTTTATGAATTATCTTTGAAGGACAGGGTCCTGAAAAAGGGACGTTTCTTTTTGTGCTGAGTTTATATGTGTATGTGTGTGTATATATACAGTTGAAGTTTACATACACCTTAGCCAAATACATTTAAACTCAATTCCTGACATTTAATCCTAGTAAAAATTCCCTGTTAGGTCAGTTAGGATCACCACTTTATTTGAAGAATGTGAAAAGTCAGAATAATAGTAGAGAGGATTTACTTCAGCTTTTATTTCTTTCATCACATTCACAGTGGGTCAGAAATGTACATACACTCAACTTGGGTTAAACGTTTTGGGTAGCCTTCCACAAGCTTCCCACAATAAGTTGGGTGAATGTTGGCCCATTCCTCCTGAGAGAGCTGGTGTAACTGAGTCAGGTTTGTAGGTCTCCTTGCTCGCACATGCTTTTTCAGTTCTGTCCACAAATCTTCTGTAGGATTGAGGTCAGGGCTTTGTGATGGCCACTCCAATACCTTGACTTTGTTGTCCTTAAGCCATTTTGCCACAACTTTGGAAGTATGCTTGAGGTCATTGTTCATTTGGAAGACCCATTTGCGACCAAGCTTTAACTTCCTGACTGATATCTTGAGATGTTACTTCAATATATCCACATAATTTTCCTGCCTCATGATGCCATCTATTTTGTGAAGTGCACCAGTCCCTCCTGCAGCAAAGCACCCCCACAACATGATGCTGCCACCCCCGTGCTTCACGGTTGGGATGGTGTTCTTTGGCTAGCAAGCCTCCCCCTTTTTCCTCCAAACATAATGATGGTCATTATGGCCAAACAGTTATTTTTTTTGTTTCATCAGACCAGAGGACATTTCTCCAAAAAGTATGATCTTTGTCCCCATGTGCAGTTGCAAACCATAGTCTGGCTTTTTTATGGCGGTTTTGGAGCAGTGGCTTCTTCCTTGCTGAGCGACCTTTCAGGTTATGTCGATATTGGACTCGTTTTACTGTGGATATAAATACTTTTGTACCTGTATCCGCCAGCATTTTCACGGGGTCCTTTGCTGTTGTTCTGGGATTGATTTGCACTTTTCGCACCAAAGTACGTTCATCTCTAGGAGACAACGCGTCTCCTTCCTGAGCGGTATGACTGCTGCGTGGTCCCATGGTGTTTATATTTGCGTACTATTGTTTGTACAGATGAACGTGGTACCTTCAGGCGTTTGGAAATTGCTCCCAAGGATGAACCAGACTTGTGGAGGTCTATAACGTTTTTTTTTCTGAGGTCTTGGCTGATTTCTTTTGATTTTCCCATGACGTCAAGCAAAGAGGCACTGAGTTTGAAGGTAGGCCTTGAAATACATCCACAGGTACACCTCCAAGTGACTCAAATGATGTAAATTAGCCTATCAGAAGCTTCTAAAGCCATTACATCATTTTCTGGAATTTTCCAAGCTGTGTAAAGTCACAGTCAACTTAGTGTATGTAAACTTCTGACCCACTGGAATTGTGATACAGTGAATTATAAGTGAAATAAACTGTCTGTAAACAATTGTTGGAAAAATGACTTGTGTCATGCACAAAGTAGATGTCCTAACCGGCTTCCCAAAACTATAGTTTGTTAAGAAGACGTTTGTGGAGTGGTTGAAAACAAGTTTTGATGACTCCAACGTAAGTGTATGTAAACTTACGACTTCAACTGTGTGTGTGTGTGTGTGTGTGTGTGTGTGTACCAACAAAGTCATATCTGGATCTCACTTTAATGTTTTTATCTAAACTTAATCACCCATTAATACAATTTCAGAGGTCGCTGTGTGTGTGTGTACGCTCGTCTGGTCTACATGGTTGCTCTCTTTGTTGTTGTAGCATTTGTGGCTGTACATATACAGTATATTTGCCTCAGGCCTCTACCTATATTTGCCTGCTTTCAGTTTAGAGTTCAATATAGGAATGTGTTTATGAGGAGGGCTAGGCCAAGGGGCCAGGGCGAGGGTCTAGTTAAGCAGCTTGGACTGTCAGACTCCCCCCAATACAGACCCTGACCCTCCACCTCAAGCTGGGGATAGTTCACTTATCATTGATGGAAAAATAACCTAAACATCAGTTGTGTAGTTGGACAGAGTAAATGTATAAACAGTTTTAATGTATTCCCAGTATTAATATGCTCCCATGTGTGTGTTTGTAAGATGAATAAGTAATTCAAGCATGGTACCAGAACACTGTTAGTCAAGCAGGACTGAATATGGGGCATTTTAGGGGAGGCTGTTGTTAATAATTGGCTCATATGCAGTAAAGTGGCCATTTTATGGTGCCATACATTACAATCTTACCTCACAGTTTGTCAGAATAGATAGCAAAGTGGTATGTGCACATTACCGAGGAATTGAAAGTATTTAACATTAACATAATATGTCAACCGTAAGTAGCCATCTTAAGTAATATCTTTGCCACTTGAGGGAGTGTGTATCTGACTATATTGGTAATTCCACCAATTAGGGGCCTTTTGAGTAGTAACATTTTATTTCACTTAATTTGAACATTCTGTCATAAAGAGTGCATGTTCAACTTAATAAAGAAACCCTTTTCCCATCTCACGAGGTTAAATAAGAAGATTACTATAGTAAGTGCTTATTAAGTGCCAAATAAAGTAACAGGGTTGACTACTTCATCTTAAATCAGCTATAAATCAGCTATAAATCCCCATGTGACATGGGGAAGGGAAGTTTGTTGTGTGCAACAGGGGGCTCAAGCTTTCAATTGAATGCAAGCTTCACTAAAACATGTCAATTGTTGAAACATTTCTAGCCTGACTATGGGTAACATGTTATGCTCGACGCACTATTTTCCACCAGAAAACACCAGAAAATTGCTAATTATTTTAGAACCAGCTCCCCTGCTTTTGCACTATAATTTGACTATCAAAAAAAAAGCATTTTACACGCATACCCATATAGGGGTTTAAAATGGAAGATTTGGGCACTAATGAGCACCTAAATTGGAACGTAGTGGCTGTACAGTAACATGCTATACATGAAGTCAGAGCTCTGGCTCTGTGCTCCACAGCTCTGTATGGGTTTGACTGACATTCAGAACTTGAGCTTCGCACGACAAGAAGTTGCCCCATCTCTCCTGATAATTGGGCAACTTTTGCTAATTTTTTGTGATGGAAATGCAGTAAATTTAAGATGACTCAATGTATTTTGAAAGATGAGACATTGAATATTATAATAAATTCTGCTTTGATGTCATACAAGCAAGCCAAACACCTGTGAGTCCAAATGTGCACTTCACATTTCAATATCATAAAACTCATGTCATATACAGTGTCAACGTTTATGATCACTGGTTTATAATAAGTGGTTGATATGACATGGATTCATGCCATTGGTTGTTCTGAACACCTTAAGATTAGTTTATAACTTAGTCATGTAAGGCAAGCTTTCAAATCATGCCCAACTGACCCAGATTGCAATTTATTATGGACTGTTTTTGATTGTGTAAATAACAACAGTAATTGTCTGACGGCAGAGATGCATTCCAAACGAAACAACTACAAGTGCTTGCTCTAGTTCATCAACGTCAAAGCTAAGAGATCAAAAGAAAAGTGCATTCAAAGTGCTTAGGAACTGTGCACACTTTGGAGAGGCCACTTGGAGACACCAGTTAGTCCTCTCACTCAAACCCTTTTTCTCTTGTTGCACCTACCCCACATTTTCCAGGAATAGTCTTATGTTGCTGAATGTATCCAGAGTATATTCAGATTTTGTTATCATCAAATGTGGCAAAGTACAGTAAATGTAAAATGCATATAAAAACAGTAATGCTTGGATTCCTTCTTCTCAGGTGAACTGTTTTGTACTCTTTGGTTTAATAATGTTTCCTTTCTCTTAATTGAAAGGGAACAGTTTGAGGTTGACCGATTAATCGGAATGGCCGATTTTAATTAGGGCACATTTTCAAGTTTTCATAACAATCGGTAATCGGCATTTTTGGACACCGATTATGGCCGATTACTTTGCACTCCACGAGGAGCCAAGGTAAGGTGCTAGCTAGCATTAAACGTATCTTATAAAAAACAATCAATCTAAAATAATCACTAGTTAACTACACATGATGATATTACTAGTTTATCTAGCTTGTCCTGCGTTACTTATAATCGATGTGGTGCCTGTTAATTTATCATTGAATCACAGGCTACTTCGCAAACGGGTGATTTTTAACAAGCGCATTCGTGAAAAAAAACACTGTCGTTGCACCAATGTGTATTTAACCATAAACATAAACGCCTTTTCTTAAAATCAATACACAAGTATATATTTTTTAAACCTGCAGTTAATATTGTCTGCTAACATAAAAGAAATTCAACTAGGGAAATTGTCACTTATCTTGCGTTCTGTGCAACAGAGTCAGGGTATATGCAGCAGTTTGGGCCACCTGGCTCGTTGCGAACTGTGTGAAGACTATTTCTTCCTAACAAAGACAGCCAACTTCGCCAAACGGGGGTTGATTTTAACAAAAGCGCATTTGCGAAAAAAGCACAATCGTTGCACGAATGTACCTAACCATAAACATCAATGCCTTTCTTAAAATCAATACACAGAAGTATATTCTTTTGAACCTGCATATTTAGTTAAAAGAATTTCATGTTAGCAGGCAATATTAAACTAGGGATATTGTGTCACTTCTCTTGCGTTCATTGCACGCAGAATCAGGGTATATGCAGCAGTTTGGTCTGCCTGGCTTGTTGCGAACTAATTTGCCAGAATTGTACGTAATTATGACATAACATTGAAGGTTGTACAATGTAACAGCAATATATAGACTTAGATGCCACCCGTTAGATAAAATACAGAACGGTTCCGTATTTCACTGAAAGAATAAATGTTTTGTTTTCTAAATGATAGGTCATTAATTTGGTCAAATCCGGAAACTAAGGCTTGTATTTCTGTGTGTTTATTATAATTAAGTCTATGATTTGATAGAGCAGTCTGACTGAGCGGTGGTAAGCAGGCTCGTAAGCATTAATTCAAACAGCACTTTACTGCATTTGCCAGCAGCTCTTCACAATGCGTAAAAGCATTGCACTGTTTATGCACAAGCCTATCAACTCCCGAGATTAGGCTGGCAATACTAAAGTACCTATTAGAACATCCAATAGTCATAGGTATATGAAATACAAATGGTATAGAGAGAAATATCCTATAATAACTACAACCTAAAACCTCTTACCTGGGAATATTGAAGACTCATGTTAAAAGGAACCACCAGCTTTCATATGTTCTCATGTTCTGAGCAAGGAACTTAAACGTTAGCTTTTTTACATGGCACGTATTACACTTTTACGTTCTTCTCCAACACTTTTGTTTTTGCATTATTTAAACCAAATTGAACATGTTTCATTATTTATTTGAGGCTAAATTGATTTTATTGATGTATTATATTAAGTTAAAATAAGTGTTCATTCATATAAATCGGCCGTAATCCTCCAATAATCAGTATCTGCGTTGAAAAATCGGTCGACCTCTACTTTCAATTGCTACAATGGTAATGCATTTCTTCTGTAATAAACATTTCAATTTATCCCTATCCATACAGGCCAATTACCACGAGGGTAAACGGTTAAAGGGCACTTAATATAACAGGCTTTTATATGATATTATTTCTATTTGTGCACAATTTTATACTTAAGATTTCAAAGGGATGCAAAAGGCAGTCATTTCATGGGACGCCCCATATGTCTGTCTATATCGGGGAGGGACAACTGGCGGCCTGTGGCCTCCCTTTTGTAGGCCCGTGGATAAAAAAATAAATTTAACATTTGGTAACTCAGCTGAGGTCTCAACTTCCTGTTGGGAGTTGCCCTTCTATTAGTGCTGTCAAACGATTTATCGCAATTAATCGCATGATTTTCTGTAGTTAATAATTTAGAGTTTACTCAAATTTGGCCCTAAAGAAAGGTTTTCAATTTAGAAAGCAGTGCATTGAGTTACAAGCATACTATGCTTTGATTGTAAGGGACATAAACACAATCTGTATCAGAAACAAAATGCTCCCAATGTTTAAGTATGCCTACTCCCTCTTATAAATGTTCTTGAAGTTTAATAACACTTGCACACATTCACGCACACCCACTTTCAGCTTCAGGAATTCTAAATGAGTGTTCTCCCAATTTCTGATTGGAGGGTTCACTACAGGAAAAAAAGAACTGGCTCTGTGGATACAAAGAGCATTTAAACCTGTCCAACAATGTTATGAATTCCACAGAAGACAATAACAACATGTCAGCCAGGTCTGAGCTCATGTAATACGGCTATTAAATCTAGCCTAGGCTACTTCGACATTAACCAGTCACAAGCTGCTATTACTAGAATTTTGATAATTTGCTTAAATCTTTTGACCTGAACTAAAAAAAAGACGCTAAATGGAATGGATGTCCTGTTCTGATTTAAAATCATTGTGGGAAGTTAGTTATATCAAGAGCCATTCAGCCATGGCATTGTAAACATTATTTGGTTAGCTAGCTATGCTACCGTTAGCTAGCTATCTAAATCTGTACAAATTGTTTTTGTTGTTTATCTAAAATGCATGGGAATGTGTTTATGGTTGAACTTTCTGTAAGTTCTCTTTCAAAATTGTTGCTCAAAGCTGAGCAAATTGTGGATGTTTAACTTCTTATGGCTAGATGTTCCGCTAGCGGAACACCGCTCCAATATCCAATGATAGGGCGTGGCGCGAATTACAAACTCCTCAAAAATCCAAACACGTCCGTTTTTCAAACATTATATATGACTATTTTACACCATTTTAAAGACAAGACTCTCCTTTATCTAACCACATTGTCCGATTTCAAAAAGGTTTTACAACGAAAGCAAAACATTAGATTATGTCAGCAGAGTACCCAGCCAGAAATAATCAGACACCCATTTTTCAAGCTAGCATATGTCACACAAAAAAAAAACACAGCTAAATGCAGCACTAACCTTTGATCTTCATCAGATGACACTCCTAGGACATTATGTTATACAATACATGCATGTTTTGTTCAATCAAGTTCATATTTATATCAAAAAACAGCTTTTTACATTAGCATGTGACGTTCAGAACTAGCATACCACCGAAACCTCCGGTGAATTTACTAAATTACTCACGATAAACGTTCACAAAAAACACAATTATTTTAAGAATTATAGATACAGAACTCCTTTATGCAATCGCTATGTCCGATTTTAAAATAGCTTTTCGGTGAAAGCACATTTTGCAATATTCTGAGTAGATAGCCCGGCCATCATGGCTAGCTATTTTGACACCCACCAAGTTTGGCACTCGCCAAACTCAGATTTACTATTAGAAAAATTGGATTACCTTTGCTGTTCTTTGTCAGAATGCACTCCCAGGACTTCTACTTCAACAACAAATATTGGTTTGGTTCCAAATAATCCTTAGTAATATCCAAATAGCTGCGTTTGTTCTTGCGTTCAAGACACTATCCGAAGGGTGACGCGCCGGCGCGTATCGTGACAAAACATTTCTAAATATTCCATTACCGTACTTCGAAGCATGTCAAACGCTGTTTAAAATCAATTTTTATGCGATTTTTCTCGTAAAATAGCGATAATATTCCGACCGGGCGACGTTGTTTTCGTTCAAAGACTGAAAATGTAAAATGGACTCTTCACGTGCACGCCCGTTTCATTGTTCTCAGATCGATCACTATCCAAATGCGCTACTGTTTTTCAGCCAGGGACTGCAGAGTCATCATTCAACATTCTGGCGCCTTCTGAGAGCCTATGGGAGTCTTAGAAAAGGTCACGTTACAGCAGAGATCCTCTGTTTTCGATAAAGAGGCTATAGAAGGCCAAGAAATGGTCAGAGAGGGCACTTCCTGTTTAGAATCTTCTCAGGTTTTGGCCTGCCATATGAGTTCTGTTATACTCACAGACACCATTCAAACAGTTTTAGAAACTTTAGGGTGTTTTCTATCCAAATCAAACTTATATGCATATTCAAGTTTCTGGGCAGGAGTAATAACCAGATTAAATCGGGTACGTTTTTTATCCGGCCGTGAAAATACTGCCCCCCCCATCCTAAACAGGTTAACGGGATCGATTTGACAACATCCAGTGAAATGGCAGAGCGCCAAATTCAAATTCAATTACTATAAATATTAAACTTGTGAAATCACACATGCAATACACTAAATTAAAGCTACACTTCTTGTTAATCCAGCCAACGTGTCAGATTTCAAAAAGGCTTTACGGCGAAAGCAAACCATGCGATTATCTGAGGATAGCACCCCACCAAACAAACACAGACAATCGTAATTCAACCCGCAAGGCGCGACACGAAACTCAGAAATAAAGATATAATTCATGCCTTACCTTTGACGAGCTTCTTCTGTTGGCACTCCAATATGTCCCATAAACATCACAAATGGTCCTTTTGTTCGATTAATTCCGTCGTTATATATCCAAAATGTCCATTTATTTGGCGCGTTTGATCCAGAAAAACACCGGTTCCAACTCGCGCAACATGACTACAAAATATCTCAAGTTACCTGTAATCTTTGTCCAAACATTTCAAACAACTTTCCTAATACAACTTCAGGTATTTTTTTACGTAAATAATCGATCAAATTTAAGACTGGATAAACTGTCTTAAATACCGGAGGAAATACCGGAGGAAAACAAAGTGGAGCGTGCTTTCAGGTCACGCGTGTTACGCTTGTCGTTAGAAGGAGAAGTGGACCAAGGCGCAGCGTGGTAAATGTTCATGATACTTTATTTCAAGAAACACTCAAACAAGAATAACCAAAAGCAACAAAACGAAAGCGAACAGTTCCGTCAGGCACAGACACTAAACAGAAAATAACCTCCCACAAAAACAGGTGGAAAACAGGCTGCCTAAGTATGATTCCCAATCAGAGACAACGATAGACAGCTGCCTCTGATTGGAAACCACATTCGGCCCACAAACCAAAGAAACAGAAAACATAGACTTTCCCACACGAGTCACACCCTGACCTAACCAAACACTAAGGATCTCAACGGTCAGGGCGTGACAACGTGCCTCAACCACAACAGTACACTTCACTCGACCCTCGTTCTGAACAGGGCTACTTCTTCATTACACAAAGGAAAAACATAAACCAATTTCTAAAGACTGTTGACATCCAGTGGAAGCGATAGGAACTGCAAGCAACTGCCTTAGAATTCTAGATTCCCATTGAAAACACATTGAAAAGAGTGACCTAAAAAAAAAATCCTGGATGGTTTGTCCCCTGGGTTTCGCCTGCCAAATAAGTTCTGTTATACTCAGACATCATTCAAACAGTTTTAGAAACTTCAGAGTGTTTTCTATCCAAATCTACTAATAATATGCATATCCTAGCTTCTGGGCCTGAGTAGCAGGCAGTTTACTTTGGGCACACTTTTCATCCGGACGTGAAAATACAGCCCGAAGCCTAGAGAAGTTAAGGGACAGACAGGGCTACATAACAGCAGCTGCCACCATGTGCATTGTCCGTGTGCAATAGGGTCCTTGCGGGAACATGTGCTTTAAAAGGCTCCGTGCGGTAAAGAAATGGAGATGCGATTTAACGGCGTCAAAATTGATCAGCAATAAAAATGTAACATGTTATTAACGTGTTAACTTTGACAGCCCTATATAATACACAAGGTGCAATTTCAAAATTTGGTTGTGCATCATCAGTTTTTCACTTATGTCAGTCACTCAATTATCCCATGACAGCATTTTTTTATTTTTCTTGATTGGTAAGTTAGTCGAGCGGCCAGATATCTAAACTTTTAGTAAACATGGTCGATTGCTAAATCTTCTCTCTGCCGATGGCAAAATGTGTAGAATTGCAACAAACTTGCTTTAAAACTGCAACATATTCTGTATGCCCCTCTACAGTCGAGTGGGGCCACTAAAATAATATAGCCCCCCCCACAAAATGTCTCTTAGGGCCTCCAAAAGGCTAGAGCCGGCTCTGACTGCATGTGTGGGTATGGATGTGGGAACACATGCCCGGGGGCCACTGCGGCCCCTCATGAGTTCAGATATTTTTGTGGCCCCCACCCCATCAGTTTCCCATCCCTTTGTGTGTGTGTGTGTTCACTCACTCACTGGCCTCCACCAGTCTCTCCATTACATGTGAAGTCAGGCAATCATCAGCTGAATGCTGAGCTTACTGGACGTCCTCTTCTCTTATTGGTCAGGTCGACTGTGTGCATGTCAGGGTTTCATTTGACCGGCAGCATTTTAATTTAAGACATTTGAGAATTTTACCAGACCCGTATGCATTGGGTGCGTAACCTGATTAGGGCGTTTAGATTACATTTAGATTATGGTCATTCTTCTTAACAGAACATGCAACTTCAGGATGCAACGGCTTGCTTCCTTCTTACCGAATTCCAATGCGCACTTTGTAGATGTTAGAATAACAGCCACATTTACTTTTACTCAGCCAACAAGACGAGTAACGAACAGCCAAATCACTAGCATATGTCAATCTAATATTCCCCATAGTAATATCCCCCATAGTAGAAAAGTGTACCTGTTCTATTGGTCGGCTTGTCGTTCTGTGCGAGAAATAGCCTATTCCTAACACTCTAGGACAGTTGTGGGACGATCGATCCCAAATTCATACAACCAGTAGGCTTAGGCTACATTAAAAAAAACTTTAAAAACAATGAGGCTGCTGCAACAGATCAGAACGTTTAGCTTAAAATGTTGAGAAACTATTATTTCTTCACTTTATAAGTGCAGCAATGCGCACAAGGCAGTAGGCTACGCAAATGTTTGTTCCATAATGCAATTAACGGTAAACACCATTGTCAAAATCGCACCGCACATTTGAGAGGTTTCATGTGACAGAACTGAAAATATCCATTAGAAATTTTGAAAGAAGGGAGATCTAAAGATGCAACAGCTAGCATGGTTTGCTAATATGATTAGGATTGTGCCTTCGGCTACTGAACAGTGAAAGAAAGTTGAAAACCAATAGAACATGAGATAGGCTTCTGGTTTTAATGGCATATGGAAGTCTTTATAAAATATTTGCCTCCACGTTTCTATGGTTGGAGTTTACTTTGAAGCAAGGTAGGACATGCCTCATATGAAGTAAAACTATTCAGATTTCAAACAATTAAGTATGTTTTCAAAATGAATAGTTCCTCCAGCTCATTGCAAAGTGGTGTGACGTGATGGAGCCTGCCTACCGTTGCCTATATGCACTTGAATCAAATCAAATGTTATTTGTCACATGGTTAGCAGATGTTATTGGGAGTGTAGTGAAATGCTTATGCTTCTAGATCCGACAGTACAGCAGTATCTAACAGGTAATATCTAATACCTTCAGGCTCTGATCAGTCCCTACACCCAAACGAGGGCACTGCGCTCATCCACCGCTGGCCCCCCTACCTCTGAGGAAGCACAGTACCCGCTCAGCCCAGTCAAAACTGTTCGCTGCTCTGGCACCCCTATGGTGGAACAAGCTCCCTCACGATGCCAGGACAGCGGAGTCAATCACCACCTTCCGGAGACACCTGAAACCCCACCTCTTTAAGGAATACCTGGGATAGGACAAAGTAATCCTTCTAACCCCCCCCCCCCCCTAAAAGATTTAGATGTACTATTGTAAAGTGGTTGTTCCACTGGATATCATAAGGTGAATGCACCAATTTGTAAGTCGCTCTGGATAAGAGCGTCTGCTAAATGACTTAAATGTAAAAAATGTAAAAATCTAACAATTCCACAACAAAACCTAATATCTAACAATTTCCACAACAAAACCTAATGCACACAATCTAGTAAAGCAATGGGATGAGAATATATAAGTATAAAATATATGGATGAGCAGTGACAGAGCGGCTAAGATGCAATAGATAGTGACGGATACAGTATATACATATGAGTTGAGAAATGCGAGTTATGTAACATTCTTAAAGTGGCATTATTAAAGTGACTAGTGTTCCAGTTATTAAAGTGGCCAATGATATCAAGTCTATAGGTAGGCAGCTGCCTCTCTGTGCTAGTGGTGGCAGTTTAACAATCTGGTGGCCTTGAGATTGAAAAATAGCTTCTATCTCTCTGGCCCAGCTGTGATGCACTTGTACTGACCTTGCCTTCTGGATGGAAGTGGGGTGAACAGGTAGTGGCTCGGGTGGTTATTGTCCTTGATGATCTTTTTGGCCTTCCTGTGACATCGGGTGTTGTAGGTGTCCTGGAGGGCAGGTAGTTTGGCCCCGGGGATGTGTTGTGCAGACTGCACCACCCTTTGGAGAGCCCTGCGGTTGTGGGCGGTGCAGTTGCCGTACCAGGCGGTGATACAGCCCGACAGGATGCTCTCAATTGTGCACCTGTAAGAGTCAGTGAGTGTTTTCGGGGACAAGCCAAATTTGGCTGTTACGCCTTCTTCACCACACTGTCTGTGTGCGTGGACCATTTCAGTTTTCGGTGATATGAACACCGAGGAACTTTAAACTTTCCACCTTCTCCACTGTGGTCCCGTCGATCTGGATAGGGGGGTGCTCCCTTTGCTGTTTCTTGAAGTCCTCAATCATCTTCCTTTGTTTTGCTGACATTGAGTGAGAGGTTATTTTCCTGAGACCACACTCCGAGGGCACTCACCTCCTCCCTGTAGACTGTCTCGTCGTTGTTGGTAATCAAGCCTACCACTGAAGTGTCGTCTGCAAACTTGATGATTGAGTTGGAGGCGTGCATGGCCATGCAGTCGTGGGTGAACAGGGAGTACAGGAGAGGGCTGAGAACACACTCTTGTGGGGCCCCAGTGTTGAGGATCAGCGGAGTGGAGATATTGTTTCCTACCTTCACCACCTGGGGGCGGCCCGTCAGGTAGTCCAGGATCCAGTTGCACAGGTTGGGGTCGAGACCCAGGGTCTCAAGCTTAATGATGAGTTTGGAGGGTACTATGGTGTTAAATGCTGAGCTGTAGTCAATGAACAGCATTCTTACATGGGTATTCCTATTGTCCAGATGGGATAGGGCAGTGTGATGGTGATTGCATCATCTGTGGACCTATTGGGGCGGTAAGCAAATTGGAGTGCGTCTAGGGTAACAGGTAGGGTGGAGGTGACATGATCCTTGACTAGTCTCTCAAAGCACTTCATGATGACAGCCAGCTGGTCTGTGCATGCTCTGAGGACGCGGCTAGGGATGCCATCTGGGTCGGCAGACTTGCGTGAGTTAACACACTTAAATGTTTTACTCCCGTTGGCCACGGAGTAGGAGCCCACAATCTTTGGTAGCGGGCCGTGTCAGTGGCACTGTTTTGTCCTCAAAGCACGCAAAGAAGTTTTAATTTTTCTGGAAGCATGATGTCGATGTCCACGACAGGGCTGGTTTTCTTTTTGTAACTCGTGATTGTCTGTAGACCCTGCCACATACGTCTCGTGTTTGAGACGTTGAATTGCGACTCCACTTTGTCTCTAATGACGCTTTGCTTGTTGGATTGCCTTACGGAGGGAATAACTACACTGTTCGTATTCGGTCATGTTTCCAGTCGCCTTGCCATGATTAAATGCGGTGGTACGTGCTTTCAGTTTTGCATGAAAGCTGCCATCAATCCACGGTTTCTGGTTAGGGAAGGTTTTAATAGTCACAGTGGGTACAACATCGCCTATACACTTCCTTATAAACTTGCTCACCGAGTTCAGCGTATACATCAATGTTATTATCTGAGGCTACCCGGAACATGTCCATGTGATCGAAGCAATCTTGAAGCGTGGATTCCGATTTGGTCAGACCAGCGTTGGATAGACCTAAGCGGGGGCGCTTCCTGTTTTAGTTGCTGCCTAGTTGCTGACTCCGACAGCATGTCCCCAGCTAGCCATGTCTCCGTGAAACAGAGTATGTTACAATCCCAGATATCTCTTTGGAAAGCAACTCTTTCCCTAATTTCGTCTAGTTTGTTAACTAGGGACTGGCGAGTAATATACTCGGAAGCGGTGGGTGGGGTGCGCGCATCCGAAGCCTCACTAGAAGACTGCTCCGGCATCCTCTCTTCCGATGGCGTTGTTTTGGGTCGGCCTCTGGAATCAGTTCAAATGCCTTGGGAGGTGCAGACAAAGGATCCGCTTTGGGAAAGTCGGATTCCTGGTCGTAGTGCTGGTAAGTTGATGTCTCTGATATCCAATAGTTCTTCCCGGCTGTATGTAATAACACTTAAGGTTTTCTGGGCTAACAATGTAAGAAATAATACTTAAAAAAACTAAATACTGCACAGTTTCCTAGGGACTTGAAGCGAAGCTGCCATCTCTATCTGCGCCATCTTGTGTAGTGAATGGGAAGTGTGCTTCAATTACCAGTTGAAAAATAAAAAATAGTAGCTCTTTTAAATCACGTCCATCAAAACTGTTTTTAAGATGCAATTGCATTTAGAATTGTTATGCAATGATTGGGCTTATAAAAGCTTCACTACAGCAGCAACGACTGAGCTGTTTGAGACGCTGTAGCAGCAGACAGATTTTCCTCTCAGGCTCTGTATCTGTATGCTGTGCCAAAATATGGGCATAAAGGTACTAGTATCTTGTTGACATTTGAAACATAAATGTGATGCATTGGGGAACATTCTATTAAGAACAGGTAGGTTCTATTAAAGAATTTAAAATGCTTATAGAGGTGCATTCGGGTTAAACCATTTCACAGTTAGCAGTCCAGTCCTCATCACCAAATGCACTCCCAAATATATCTCAATACGTCATAGGATGAGGCACTTTTGTTAGATAAGATAGAATATAAGTCAGAGATTAAACTCCTGAGCAGTAGGATTCGTAAACAATTTTTCAACCTCAGTAATTTGAAAATGCACTTTACTCACTTTCTTTTGGCCCTCTACAAAATGTCTAAATTGGAGATACTTGAGAAAATCATTTTTGGTTAATTAAAATCAGTCTTTATCTGTTGAAACGATTTTGAGAGTATCCTGGATAAACAAAGGTGTAAGATCAGCAATACTTTTCGTCTTCCAATCCAGGAGTCCAACACTCCTTGTTTGGGGGGGAAAGTCAGGATTAAGAGCTGTGACCAGAGTGATATATGGTCTGGAATCTGCAAGTCTCTCCTTGCATTTTTCCAAGTTAAGAGTGTCTTACATACTATAAAATCGTCAGATAAGACCTACATTTTAAATAAATGGTAAAGAACATAATGCCCTTGGAGGACATGCTGTTGATTCCATCCCAACTCAGTGAGTCAAGTCTTTCTAGGAACCAACTAATCATGTGCTTGATCTGAGCAGACAAATAATATAGTTGCAAATTTGGCAAAGAGACCCGTCCCAAGTGCTTAGGCTTAATTCCTTTGGTCAATTTGGTTTCTTACTTTGCCAAATATATTTAGAGCTACTGGTATTCACTTTCTGAAAAAAGGACTGAGATAGATGGCTGGGAAAATTCTGGAATAGATAATTTAATCGAGGAAGTTGTTCATCCAAACAATATTAATACTGCCAAAAAGAGAGTCTGGTAAAACAGACCAGTTAGCCAGGTCCTGCTTAATTGTTGTGAGCAAAGGCACATAATAGAACACGTCTTTAAGGTCTGGTGTGACATACACTGAGTGTACAAAAATGTAAGAACACCTGCTCTTTCCATGGCATAAACAGACCAGGTGAATCCAGGAGAAGCTATGATCCCTTATTGATGTCACTTGTTAAATCCACTTCAATCAGTGTAGATGAAGGGGAGGAGACAGGTTAAAGAAGGATTTTTAAGCCTTGAGACAATTGAGACATGGATTGTGTAGGTGTGCCATTCAGAGGGTGAATGGCCAAGACAACATACCCCGTTCAAAGGCACTTAAATGTATGGTAGTAGGTGCCAGGCGCATCGGTTTGTGTCAAGAACTGCAATGCTGCTGGGTTTTTCATGCTCAACAGTTTGCTGTATTTCTCAAGAATGGTCCACCACCCAAAGGACATCCAGCTAACTTGACACAACTGTGGGAAGCATTGGAGTCAACATGGGCCAGCATCCCTGGGGACTGCTTTCGTCCCCTTGTAGAGTCCATGCCCCAATATTGGGAAGGTGTTCTTAATATTATGTACACTCTGTGTATATGCCCAAGTATTTGAAGCCTGTTTCGGCCAATTGGAATGGGGAAATTGATTCTAAGAGGGGATATTTAAAGGTAAAGCCATGGATTTCCCCACATTAATGTTGTTCCCTGACAGGTTACCATATTCAGATATGATTACTGCAGCAACAGAGGTCTCTGGTGTTGACGTGTATAAAAGCATATCATCAGCAAATAGAATTTCATTATGTTCTTCATCTTCCACGAAAACGCCCCTGATGTCATTACTAGACCTTATTTCTTCAGCCAATGGTTCTATGACCAATCAAAACACTCCAGGCCAGGTGACAGGTCAGGCGACCAATAGAAAATCTTTGATAGCTGAGCATTTGTGTTAACTGCTGCAGTTGGATCAGACTACTGTAAATGTATTAAATTAATAAAATAGTCACTCGGATTCACCTTTTTCCAGTACAGCAAAGAAGAATTCCCACTCAACTCTGTCAAAAGCCTTTTCAGCATCGAGAGAAAAAATGAGTGCAGGGTCTTTATTCCTGCCAAGATGGTTTATGATATTCAAGGTGTGTCTCACATTGTTTGTTCCAAATCTGGATTTGACAAAACCAGTCTGATCGGGCTTAATGAGGTCCGGAAGCAGGACTTCCAGTCAGCGAGCAAGTGTCTTGGCAACTACCTTAACATCAACTCTGAGCAAACTGATTGGTCTAAACCAGTGGTTCCCAACCAGGGTTACAAGGCCTATCCACAGAGTGTACATAAGAAGACTCATAAGACCATGGGGGGGGGGGGGGGTTACTCCGAGCAGAACAAAATTCAGTTGGTGGTACAGTAACCAAAACAGGTTGGGAACCACTGGTCTAAACGAAGAGCACTCTGATGGATTTGTCTTTTTTTTTAGTAATGGGCTAATGGAGGCAATTTTCCACGACTCTGGTATGACGTCTCAAACATCATAAAGAGCAGGCATAAAGATGGGGCATATCGCAGGCCAATGCTACTTAGAAAACGATACAGAGTAGCTTTAGACCAGGTGCTTTTCGAGAGGGCATTGCCTTAATAGCTTATCAAACCTCTTCAGATGTAAAGGGGCCATTCTAACTAGTTCTATGCTCATCTGATATAGTGGGTAAAGTGGTCTTTTTCAGATATTTTATGATTTTTGTCAGTCGCTCCTGTATATTGAAAGTATAAAGAGATTTATAGAAGTCACCAAATGTATTATTGATAAGCAATTGATCATAAGTAGTGGAGCCATCTGCCATCTTTATAGACTTAGTAGATCTTTCACTCTGTTCTTTTTTAAGTTGGTGTGCAAGTAGACGGCTCAGTCAGTTGCCAGACTCATATTTTTGCTTGTTTTGTACGTGCTTTGTGTGGTCTAAATTGACAGTGGCCTTAGCACAAGCTAGTGAGTTGTTTATGAAGAAGTTCTTTACATTACATTTACGTCATTTAGCAGACGCTCTTATCCAGAGTGACTTACAAATTGGTGCATTCACCTTATTATATCCAGTGGAACAACCACTTTACAATAGTACATCTATATATATATTTTTTTGTGGGGGGGGTTAGAAGGATTACGTAATCCTATCCCAGGTATTCCTTAAAGTGTGATTATACCACAGCTTCCAATTTTTCCCTCTTTTCCAATCTAAGCTTCTTTATCAGAGACGATTGGGAGATAATATAACACCTTATGGTTGCTTTAGCACCATCCCAGATGGTTGCAGCTGAGATGGGTTAGAGTTGGTTGTCAATAATGTGATAATTTATCTTTCACCACAGAGCAGAATCCTTCATTGTTAAGGAGAGATGCATTATCTCATTTTGGGGGTTGTTGTGTCAGTATCTATATACACCGGGGTATGGTCAGATTTGACTATAGAACTTATAACACATGACTGTACAATGTGCATGTAAGTAGAGGGAATAAAAAAAATAAAAATAAAATAGTCCAATCTAGAATATGAATTATGGGGTCTAGAGTAGAACTAATAATTTCTGACACTAGAATTTCGCTCTCTCCATACCTCTACTAAACCAGATGACTTCACAAATGCTTCTAAGAAAATTTGAGGGCCTACGCTTCGAGACTGGAGCAGTTGATGATTTATCCAGCTTGTTATCCAGAATACAGTTGAAATCTCTCAGTATAATCACAAATCCCTTGCCATTTTGGTTAAATAATAAAATGTCAGACATACATTGGGGGAGTCAGTGTTTGGAGCATATACATTCAGTACAGTAATATGTTGACCCAGAATATTACCCGTAATCAAAATAAATCGCTACTCAGGGTAAATTTCTTGGTGTTCAAATATAAATGTGAAATGTTTGTTTATAAGGATGGCAATGCCTCTCTTTAACTAAAAGAAGAACATTTCCCTCTTTTCAATTTAGCATGCTCGGTTTCAGATAAATGGGTATCTTGTAACATAGCAATTGAAACCCTTTCCCTTTTATAAGAACGTTTGAATTTTCTTCCTCTTGACTATATGCCCACTGCCATGAATATTCCAAGAGACTGCTTCAAATGAAGCACTTATGTTATAGTAATATTAGAGAATAACTTACCCCAGACGGCGTAAAAAAGTAATAAGAAGCTTGCATGACCCTGAACTAAAATAGAACGTAAAAATAAAATGGAGAAAAAATACCTCTGCCAGTCCCCAAACGAAATGGCAGACCCCAAAAACTACCTACCCTGTTTTCTGTCACATTACTAACAGGAACTCAGCTAAGGGTTTAAGAATAGATATTTCACTGTCCTATTGAATAAAGGGGATACCTAAAATAGACCTATAAAGGACATGTGAATGAAAACTATTAATGTCTAACTATTGTAAATAATATTCCTAAACATTAGCGCGATTACGCTCACATTTACACACACGCGCGCGCGCGCGCACACACACACCTACCCACATAGATTAGATTAAGAAAAACAACTTGCAAAATTAAAATAAATACAGTGCGGTATGCACCCTATTCTTAATGGACGTCGAGTCACAGCTTAAAGAGCAAGGAATGTCATCCGGTTTTAGGCTGTTCACTCATTGAAAATGACAATAGAACCTCTGTTTGGTAATGAATAGTCTACTTAGAGTACATAACGCTCCCATCAATGAGAGAGAGCTCCGTCCCGTGGCGACCAGCTATCCACATGCGGTGAGTGGGCTGTCCAAGTAATTGGGCCTATGGCCTAAACAAAGTCCAAACAAAAGTTACTCATGTCCACAAGCTGGTGTAAACAACAAATCCTGTCCGATGGTTCGTATAGATCTAAACAAAGCCGATGAGCATGCAAGGCGGACTATTTTTAACTGCGGCTCTGCCGTGTCACAGACCATGTGTGCATGCTAGGAATAGGCTGTATAGTTATTACTACTACCATGTTAGAAAGTGAGTGCAGACTGTGGGTCGTCAAACATGTGGCTAGTTCCCTGGAAAGTAATCCTCAGTTTAGCCGGGTGTATCAGGCCAAATCTGACTCCTGCCTTGTGAAGGTGGGATTTCACATCTTTGTATGCAGCTCTGCGTCTTGCCAGGTCTGCAGAGCAGCCTATGGATCCGTGTGACATTGTAGTTCAGCTGTCCTCTTTCGAAGGGTCGCCGAATAATTTTCTCTTTGGTCTGGAAGTAATGCATGCGGACCAGCATAGCTCTGGAATGGCAGTCGGGTTGTGGTTTTGCAACTAAAGGTCGATGTGCTCTGTCAATGACGGGGGGTCTGTCAATGGTCTTTCTGCCGAGAACATCCTGCAGGAAAGAGGATTACAGCCCTCCACCTCTTCTGGTATATCGACCACCCGCGTGTTGTGGCTGGCTTCCGGGTTAAGCAAGCAGTGTGTCAAGAAGCAGTGCGGCTTGGCAGGGTCGTGTTTCGGGGGACGCATGGCTCTCGACCTTCATCTACCAATTTGGATATCATGAAATTGGGGAGAAAAAAGGGTAAAAGTTTTTAAAAAAGAATAATAATTGGCTGTTTTCTTTTGTTTTTTTACGCGGGCCAGAGTGAATCCGGTCGTAGTTTGCCTACCCCTGTTTTAGACCCAGACATCAGCTAACACAGTCCCAGATAGCTAACCACGCTGGAGGGGACGGGAGCAGAACGTTGCCCCTAACCACAGATCTAGGATCAGATTATCCCATCCAAATATTAACGTTATCTATAAGGTTATAATAGTAAATATTTTCTTGTCAGAAATACATTTTGGGGATGGAAAAACCCTTTCAGTGTAAACTTAAATGACTAAAACCAAAGAAAGTATGTAGAAAAGGTAATGGCCCAATATAATAATATTTGAGAACTAACAATCACCACAATAAAGGGGGAGAACTGACAATTCCTAAAAATTAATTTAGCAGTAAAGATTTATGTTCGACCTAAAAAAAAAAACAGTATTACCCATGGCAAAATTCATAGAATTGCAGGAAATTCGCTTTAAAAATGCTAAATGTTACCTCAGATCCATGGCAGAATATGTAGAATCGCAGGATAAAAATAAAATAAAAATATGCAACATTTTCTCTCAGCTGCATGGCAAGATGGGGGCCTCCTAAAATGTTCTGTAAAATTCAGCTGTGCCGACCGCACCTGTATTCATAACCTACCTGTTCCCTGCCTGTACTCTCAGGTGCAGAGCTGGAACAGCTGAACCTGGCATGAAAGTGAAAATTAAAATGACATCACAGTTGATTCATGATTGGCCATATGGGTGTTAGGCTGGGTGATTGTATTCGTAGTGCTAATCATCATTTGTTGGCAGATCAGATCATTGATTGGCACTGCCACTCTTTAGGCTATTTACCTTTGCTGAGAGAGCATGCTGCTTAAAGCGACTGCAGACTAGGTTCTGTTTGCTCCTAGCAGAACCTGGCTAGGCGTAAGTGCACGACTATGCTCGCATACTCCTTGCTTGCTAAAATAGATAGCTAGCTAGCTGAACCTTGCTACCAAACTTTAGTTTTACAAATGGGAAGCTTATGATTTTCTTTCAGACAAAATGTTGTTTGATCCAAAAGTTTTACAGATCTTTAGTTTAGTTGGTTGGCTTGCCTTCTCTGCACGAGTAGGCCTATGCTGCTAGGCTAGTCAGCCAGCAAAGTAGTAAGCGCTAGCTTGCTTGCTAATGTTAGCAAACATGCCTACTCTTTTTGTTATATTTTCTACTGTACTCGACAATCTACCTCATCCTCTGGTGAAAACGGTATGTTGGTTTCCGTCTTCCCATGTTGGAAAAAAAACACTTAATTGAAGAATCGCGTTCATAGTTTCCACCCCTACAGTTCACCAATCACTGACAAAGGGCTGTACACTTTCGGCTACCGAACTTCAACTTGCCTCAAGAAGAAATGTTTGCGAACAGCCGGGGGGAAAAAAATAAAAATGATGAACACCAAAACGGCACAAAATTGTGTCGTAATATATGCGTGAAACGGCACGTCAAAAATGCCGCAACAAAATCAAGCATTTTTAACAGGAAATATCATAAAAGATCCCCGCGAAACCCTGGAGGGACTGATTTAATACCTCACACAGATACACTACTGTAGGTTAGAACACAGTGACCATTTGGTAGTTGACAACACAGAATCATCTCATTGACCACTGGCACCACACTATCAGTGTCTGTATCAGTCTCGTACATTAATATGGAAAGCCCCATCTTGAAAGAGGGTGAGATGCAATCCTGTTGTCACCTTGTCGCGTGACGCTGTTGTCGTGTGTGTGTGTGTGTGTGTGTGTGTGTGTGTGTGTGCAAGTGCATCCAGTGTTTTGGCCTGTGCTTGTTAGCTGCAGTCTTCTTTTGGCGTGTCTGATGTGCTGATGTTTTGGCCTGTGTCTGAGGTGTTTTGGTTGTATTAATTGGATTAGAGTAACAGGTTTTCTGGCCTGTATATAAGGTGTCACCTTTCCAGCCTGGGTTGAAGTGTAATGGGCTGCTATTTTGGCCTGTGTTGGAGGCTCTGATTCGAGGTGAAACGCTGGAAATGAGACTAGTGGGGATTATGTAACAATAGTGGCTTGTTTTGGTGCCTGTGGATCAAAGCCTGAGTGAGCTGGGGGTGTGGGAGCACGGGGGTGAGTGTTGGCCTGAGAGAACCTGAATAACGCCAGTCAGTGGCCCCCCCCATCAGGGAGGCAGCACACTGAACGACACCAGAGCGCAGGCTGCTGTGGACACTGGTCATACCAACAAATGATGTCTGTATGTGCATATGTAACCGGTGTGAAATGGCTAGCAAGTTAGTGTTGTGCGCGCTAATATCATTTCAATCAGTGACGTCACTCGCTCTGAAACCTTGAAGTAGTTGTTTCCCTTGCTCAGCAAGGGCCGTGGCTTTTGTGGAGCAATAGGTAACGATGCTTCGAGGGTGTCAGTTGTGAGGAGAGGGACGGAAGGAAAACTGTTACGTTGATGCTGTTGACCCGGATTCATGGATTGATGTGGAAAAGGAGGTCAAGGGGGGGGGGTGTGAATGTGACTGGTGTGAAATGGCTAGCTAGTTAGCAGGGTGTGCGCTAATAGTGTTTCAATCGGTGACATCACTTGCTCTGAGACCTTGAAGTAGTTGTTTCCGTTGCTCTGCAAGGGCCGCGGCTTTTGTGGACCGATAGGTAATGATGCTTCAGGGGGGTCAGTTGTTGTGTCCAGAGGGTCCCTGGTTTGAGCCCAGGTAGGGGCGAGGAGAGGGACGGAGCAAAAACGGTTACACATATAGATGTGTGTGTGCAATGTACATATGTAGGCCTATTCTACACAGGACCATTCTGTAGGTATGTAGGACCATTCTGTAGGTATGTAGGACAAGTGTGATCCATTCTTTATAATGCTGTTGTTTTAGCACTGTGTTCTTCTCTCAGGCTAATAAGCTGTAGATTTCTCTCACAGAAAGACTCTCGCCTGAGCATGACCTGTTGCCATGGCTACAGCTAGCCACTGACAACACCTGATGCACACAGAGAAAGATCATCCTGCACTGCTCCGCAGATCAACCACAGGCACTGTGGGGCCAGTGCGGAGGCAATCAACCACAGGCACTGTGGGGCCAGTGCGGAGGCAATCACACACAGCCACCGACCATGCATCTGACCACAGATTGACCACAGTGTCTGCAGCTTCATATGTAGTACATACAGTTGAAGTCGGAAGTTTACATACATTTAGGTTGGAGTCATTAAAACTCGTTTTTCAACCACTCCACAAATGTCTTGTTAACAAACAATAGGTTTGGCAAGTCGGTTAGGACATCTGCTTTGTGCATGACACAAGTCATTTTTCCAACAGTTGTTTACAGACAGATTATTTCACTTAATTCACTGTATCACAATTCCAGTGGGTCAGAAGTTTACATACACTAAGTTGACTGTGCCTTTAAACAGCTTTAAAAATTCCATAAAATTATGTCATGGCTTTAGAAGCTTCTGATAGGCTAATTGACATCATTTGAGTCACTTGGAGGTGTACCTGTGGATGTATTTCAAAGCCTACCTTCAAACTCAGTGCCTCTTTGCTTGACATCATGGGAAAATCAAAATAAATCAGCCAAGACCTCAGAAAAACAATTGCATACCATCACAAGTCTGGTTCATCCTTGGAGCAATTTCCAAACGCCTAAAGGTACCACGTTCATCTGTACAAACAATAGTACGCAAGTATAAACACCATGGGACAACACAGCCGTCATACCGCTCAGGAAGCTCTGTCTCCTAGAGATGAACGTACTTTGGTGCGAAAAGTGCAAATCAATCCCAGAACATGAAGATGCTGGAGGAAGCAGGTACAAAAGTATCTATATCCACAGTAAAACGAGTCCTATATCGACATAACCTGAAAGGCCGCTCAGCAAGGAAGAAGCCACTGCTCCAAAACCGCCATAAAAAAGCCAGACTACGGTTTGCAACTGCACATGGGGACAAAGATCGTACTTTTTGGAGAAATGTCCTCTGGTCTGATGAAACAAAAATAGAACTGTTTGACCATAATGACCATCGTTATGTTTGGAGGAAAGGGGAGGACGCTTGCAAGCCGAAGAACACCATCCCAACCGTGAAACACGGGGGTGGCAGTATCTTGCTGTGGGGGTGCTTTGCTGCAGGAGGGACTGGTGCAATTCACAAAATAGCTGGCATCATGAGGCAGGAAAATGATGTGGATATATTGAAGTAACATCTCAAGACATCAGTCAGGAAGTTAAAGCTTGGTCATAAATGGGTCTTCCAAATGTACTATGGCCCCAAGCATCCTTCCAAAGTTGTGGCAAAATGGCTTAAGGACAACAAAGTCAAGGTATTGGAGTGGCCATCACAAGCCCTGACCTCAATCCCATAGAACATTTGTGGGCAGAACTGAAAGGACGTGTGTGAGCAAAGAGGCCTACAAACCTGACTCAGTTACACCAGCTCTGTCAGGAGGAATGGGCCAAAATTCACCCAACTTATTGTGGGAAGCTTGTGGAAGGCTACTCGAAACATTCTACCCATGTTAAACAATTTAAAGGCAATTGTACCAAATACTAATTGAGTGTATGTACATTTCTGACCCACTGTGAATGTGATGAAAGAAATAAAAGCTGAAAGAAATATTTCTCTCTACTATTATTCTGACATTTCACATTCTTATAATAAAGTGGTGATCCTAACTGACCTAAGACAGGGAATTTTTACTAGGATTAAATGTCAGGAATTGTGAAAACTGAGTAAATGTATTTGGCTAAAGTGTATGTAAACTTACGACTTCAACTAAATATAGCTGCAAACAAACACAATCAATGCTGAACCACAGTTAGACATCGCACCGCTTGTGAAGCACAGAGGAGGCCAAAGAATAATCAACAAAGGGGGAAAAAACTATCGCTGCAAAAGCAAAATCAGCCTTTACATCACTTTGGGCTATATTTGGGAATTTTGGAAACCCATAACAAACTCCATGACCCTTTACCAACACCAGTCAGATGACTTAAAGTGTGACGCACAAATATGAGGGGACATTTTGTCTCTTTTTAATCAATTGCTGTGATGAATGGCTGTGAATTCCAGCGCCACAAATCTGCAGGGAAAAGGCCTCTTTAATTTAACCAGTCTTAATCTTTGATCTGTGGTGCTGTCTGCCTCCCCTACAGTAACATGCCTGTGACCCTCACCTCATCCCCGTCAAACCCCCCCAGCACAGCCCCACTACTGATAACACTGCTTGGAATGAGTGATGCGAATGCACAGACCAGTGGAGAGTGAAGAATGTGGTCGAGCAAGCAGAGGATGGGTCCTGCGAGTGCACAGGCATCGGGGTCGCGCAAATTAAACTTGAGTTGCAAGTGCGACTTTAAGCAAGCAGAACATCATTGCCGCATGCAAAATATTAATTTGAGAGCAGAGATTTTTTTGTTTGTTTTGCGGAGATACTTAAAAATCTGCAATCTTTTACTATTGTTTTATTAGAGGTGAAAATTCTAGCCAATGAACATGGTCGTCACTAGTTAACACAGCCACAAAGTCATACTTATTATGGCTAAACCCAGCCTATTTTACAAGTTATCTTCTTAAAATCGGATTTTAAACTCCCCTTATGCCTAACTATAACTTTAATGTTAAGACCAAAAAGCTAATTTTTGTTTTCATTCATTTTTACTATACATTAAAGCAGTGTTATCTAGTGTAAACCGGATTTTGACGTTGGAAGGCAATGTAACCTAACGTAGCAGGCGTAAAAAAAGAACACCTGAGTGGAGTTCCCACGTCCGGTTTTCAGCAGAAAATAAAGCTCGGTTGAATTAGCTGTATCCCTGAAAACTGGATACATCCGGTTGTTGGCAACTTCGCTAAGACTGAAGGCAAGGTTACGGTGGTGTAAGGACGATGGCCGACAATAAAAAGGTAAGCTCTATAGTTTTTCAGTAGATAACGTAACCAGCCAACTAATCAGCTAGGATTTCAGTATTTCAATTGAAGTAGGTAGTTATTTGGTATTCTGTTAAAGCAGGCTATTGATTAGGCAAGCTAGGTTAGCGTAAGCTAGGAAGCTAAAGCTAGCTGATGTTTAACCACATAAAATGTACCAGTATCTTTGGTTAACCAAGAGCATTGTAGCTAGCTAACTAAGTTAACGAGGGGTTGCTAGAGAAGGAGGACTTGGAAGACCAGCCAGACTGGGAGGGAGTGGTGAGAAGAGACAGGGCCCTCCCTAGGGTAGAGGTGATTGAGATGGGGTGAGTGGGAGCCAAGATCAAACTCTGAAATATATAGCCAATATTATAAACCACTAACTGCCTACTTTGAGATAGTCTCTTTGAAATACAGTTCTGATAACTTTTACTCTGGCAGTTTTTGTGCCGTTACAATATAGGAGAATTACCTCTAACCATCTCTCTCTCTCCATCCCTCTCTCCATGAAGGCCCACTGTCACTATGTGGTGGGGAAGTTGTTCTCTGCTTAGCTGACAAAGATAGGAGATACAACGAGTCCGCTCTATTCCAAGTACCTTGGCTCTCCTCTATGCACAGCACTCTGGAGACGTCCTGCAGGTAACCTTGACTTCTATCAATCACCCTGTAACTTAATCATTCGAGGTACTGAGAGTTCATCTAATTGCTTTTACGCTATATGGAAGCATCGTTATTAGGACATATGTCACGTAGAGAGGATAACTTGTTATGGACTTTGACCAACTCCTGTCTGTTGGGTTAGAAAGATGGTTCTATACAGAGGATGGTTCTATGCTGAATGTGTGCAAGTAGGTAAGGGATGAAGTGAAAACCTATTGGAGGATAGCTCTTCACAGGTTGGGCATGAAATGACAGCAGGGTGTTCAATACTGAGCCATACTGACTGACGAGTGGTGTGGATTGGTACAGCTCGCCTTAGTCCCATAGTATTTTATTACTTATTTGGCTAAATTATTATCCAAAGTTGCCTCTATTAATACAGCAGCAGCCTTTTAAATGGGCTGTTACCTTGAATGCAACGCTGAGATGTTCGAGCTGTTTAACTCCAATTGAACTCTGTCTATGCCATTTTCTGACATCATATTTTTACTTTCTCACTACAGTTGTTCTCAGGAGACGGGTGAGTGTAGAGAACATACTGTATGTCTGGCAAAGTGGAGTCAGGCTTCTACTTCATTGGCCAAGTTTGGATCTGCGAGTCACCTTTGACCTTGATGTAACTTTCATCGAAGACTTGGGGTCATGGGTGTTCCCTAACTCACCTTGTGACTTACACAACTCAGTATATATGTATCCCTTCACCTTCCTCAGTGGAGTCCCGACCAGGGGTATCAAACTCCAATGTCCGTGTACATGTTGTGTGGGCGTAGTTACCGGACCAGTGGGAAGAGGCATTGATGACAGTCCCAGTGTGGTCTCAACAAACAGCCGCTGTGCGAACACCATGCCTGATGACGACAACCAGATGGTATTCCTCCACCCTGGATCACTGTAAACGCACACCTAGTCTTTCTCTCTCTATGTTGCGCGCGTGAGAGAGAGATTAATGCGTCTGTATATGCGAGTGTGTGTGTAGTGTAGGATACACGTGTTGTGTATTTGAGTCTACTCTGAGTCTGTATACACCCTGTATTACATACCTGTGTTTTTGTTTGCACACATGTTCTTGTATGTGATTCAGTGTCATGTTTTGTGACATCCCTCTCTCTCTCTTGTCTCCTCAGATATTTGGTGCTCCCCAGACCAGGGTTTCGAGGCAGAGATGGACTACTCTGTTAGTCTGAGCTTGCCCCTCTACTCTGCACTCAGTGATGTCCAGTCCCCATACACACTCATTGACTCGGTTAGTTACCCCAGACGCTCACCTAGACGCAACTGAGACTTCTGCATAAATCATGCATTGGTGTAACTTGCGTAAAAATCGAGCTACAAGGATTTTATGTTGGGATTCAGCGCTTTCGACTCCATACAAAATCTAATTCCATCTTACCGTCTTCTCTATAGATTGTGCTGATGCCCTACTGTAAGAACCTGGAGATCTTCACTGGTTCTGAGGTAGGTGACCTGACCACCAACAGTGCCTGGGACATGTTACCGCTGTCTGGAGAACATCCCGAGCGTGGTCAAGACCCCCTCCACAGACATCTGCTGCAAATTCATCTCTAGCGTGGCAGTTCTGCTGCACTAGGGAGCTAAAGGTATGGCACCGCACTCCCAACAGTCATGTATGACAGCTTAAACATACTCATTTATGTTTTAATTAACACAAAGTCTAAAGAAGGTTTCTTATGGCTCAATAATACTGACAAATGGCGCAGATTGTACACCTCTGCTCAGTCCCACATAGTGACGTCTGCCATTCCATATCCAGACAAACATGCAACAGCTCTGACAATTTTATATTTCCTCGATTCCTTGCTTCCTATTTCAGTGCCTCTTTCTAAAACCCCATTGGAGGAGAGTGCCCAAGGTTTCTCCCCTCAGACCTCCAATGGGTTTTGAGGAGGAAGTGAGAAGTTAATTGTTTTAGGTGCAATCTTATGTTGAATGATACATTTGTCATCTGTTTGTACGTACAGTGCCTTCAGAAAGTATTCGCACCCTTTGACTTATTCCAAATTTTGTTGTTACAAAGTGGGATTAAAATGGATTTAATTGTAATTTTTTTGTCAACGATCTATACAAAATACTCTGTCAAAGGGGAAGAAAGTCAAACTTTTTATTAATGGGAAATAAAACCCTAATATATTTTGATGAGAACTATTCAACCTCCTAAGTCAATACATGTTAGAATCACCATTATTTTTTTTACCCATCTACCAATAGGTGCCCTTCTTTGCGAGGCATTGGAAAACCTCCCTGGTCTTTCTCATTGCATGTGTGCTTGAAATTCCATGCTCAACTGTGGGACCTTCCAGATAATCAAACAGTTGGTGTGTTGTACAGAGATGGGGTAGGCATTAAATCATGTTAAACACCATTATTACACAGAGTTAGTCCATGCAATTTATTTTGGCTTGCCATAACAAAGGGGTTGAATACTTTTTGACTCGAGACGTTTCCGCTTTAAATGTTTTATATGTAAAAATGTCTAAACATTATTCCACTTTGACATTATTGGGAATTGTGTGTAGATCAGTGACACAAAATCTACATTTTAATCCATTTTAAATTTAATCTGTAACAACAAAATGTGGAAAATGTCAAGAGGTGTGAGTACTTTCTGAAGGCACTGTTCTACTTGTGCTCTTTCCACAGATGGCTCTGGCTTGCTGATAACATCTGATCTGATGAGATTCCCTATGCGATTTGACTCCTGTATCACTACCTGTATTCAATACAACTTCCAATGTCAATTTAAATAATTTCACACTGTAATTTGATAGACAATGGTAGTTCCCAATCAGACATTTACTACCTCAGTTAAATGTTTGGTGAATGCATGGTGTTGTTTTGTCCTCAGTCCTCCTTTTTGAATGCTGTGTGTACCAGAAGAGGCTGGTGGGAGCAGCTGTAGGAGGACAGACTCATTGTAAAGGCTGGAATAGAATAAATGGAACGGTACAAAACACATCAAGCACACGGAAACAACTTGTTTGACTCCATTCCAGCCATTACAATTAGCCTGTCCTCCAAAAGCTCCTCCCACCAGCCTCCTCGGGTGTGTACCATGATGACATGTTAACCTGAGTTTGTGGTTAATCACATTAATAAACCACCCCCCCCCCCCCCCAAGTAAAAAAAATATTTATCCCTCCCCTCCCCTTGTACTGTAATTTGTCTTGTTGAAAATTATTATTTATGACCACAAATAATAACTGCAGTGACCCTGTGTTTACAAACTTGGATATTGACTTTGCCACGCAGGGCTACAGGCCAGAGGGTTGAGTGTTCGCTGACCACCACAAACAAGGTCACTCTCCCTGCCTGTTTCATTTGACCTACACTACCATCAGGCAGACAATCAGCTAGGTGGAAAATCAGATTAAAAAAAAATAATAATATGTGATATTTATAATTATACTGAACAAAAATATAAACATGCAACAATTTTACTGAGTTACAGTTAATTTAAGGAAATCATGTAATTTAAATAAATTAATTAGGGCTTTTTCTATGGCACACACTTGGGAGCCAGGCCCAGCCAATCAAAATGAGTTTTTCCCCACAAAAGGGCTTTATTACAGACAGAAATACTCCTCAGTTTCATCTGCGGATGTGGAGGTCCTGGGCTGGTGTTGTTACATGTGGTCTGCGGTTTTCTGGCAACAGCTCTGGTGGACATTCCTGCAGTCAGCATGCCAACTGGACGTTCCCTCAACTTGAGACTTATGTGGCATTGTGTTGTTTTATAAAACCTCACATTTTACAGTGGCCTTTTATTGTCCTCAGCACAAGGGGCACCTGTGTAATGATCATGTGGTTTAATCAGCTTCTTGAAATGCCACACCTGTCAGGTGGGTGGATTATCTTGGCAAAGGAGAAATGCTCACTGACAGAGATGTAAACATAATGTGAGAGAAATAAGCTTTTTGTACGAATGGGGACATTTCTGTGATCTTTAATTTCTTTTAAACATGGGACCAACACTTTAAATGTGTTTATTTTTGTTCAGTGTGTGTGTGTATAAAAAATATATTCAATTCCACCAACCGGTTCCTGTGCCAATCCACCACACAACCAATAAACAAGGCATACCAACTTCAGGCGCTTCAATATCATGGTTTGAGTTTAACGCCATAATAAATAGACTGTCAATCTTGACAAGCAGAAAATACATCCTTCCCTACGTTGTAGACCTACCCAGAATCGAAGGCTTGGCTTGAAAATCTCTGATTGTGATTAAAAATGTTGGTGTTTTGTAACAGATGCCTCTTTCCATTCATCAAATGGCCGCTGCACAGTTTCCCCTTGCCTTTTTCCACATTTTGTTACGTTACAGCCTTATTCTAAAATTGATAAAATAAAAAAAAATCCTCATCATTCTACACACAATACCCCATAATGACAAAGCGAAAACAGGTTTTTAGAAATTTTTTCAAATGTATTAACAAAAAACACCTTATTTACATAAATATTCAGATCCTTTGTTATGAGACTCGAAATTGAGCTCAGGTGCATCGTGTTTCCATTGATCATCCTTGAGATGTTTCTACAACTTGATTGGAGTCCACCTGTGGTAAATTCAATGATTGGACATGATTTGGAAAAGCACACACCTGTCTATATAAGGTCCCACAGTTGACAGTGCACGTAAGAGCAAAAACCAAGCCATGCGGTCGAAGGAATTGTCCGTAGAGCTCCAAAACAGGATTGTGTCGAGGCACAGATCTGGGGAAGGGTACCAAAATATTTCTGCAGTATTAAAGGTCCTGAAGAACACAGTGGCCTACATCATTCTTAAATGGAAGAAGTTTGGAACCACCAAAACTCTTCTTAGAGCTGGCCGCCCGGCCAATACTGAGCAATCGGGGGGGAGAAGGGCCTTGGTCAGGGAGGTGAACAAGAACCCGATGGTCACTCTAACAGAGTTCCTCTGAGATGGGAGAACCTTCCAGAAGGACAACCATCTCTGCAGCACTCCACCATTCAGGCCATTTTTGGTAGAGTGGCCAGACAGAAGCCACTCGTCAGTAAAAAGGCACATGACAGCCCGCTTGGAGTTTGCCAAAAGGCACCTAAAGGACTCAGACCATGCGAAACAAGATTCTCTGGTCTGATGAAACCAAGATTGAACTCTTTGGCCTGAATGCCAAGCGTCAAGTCTGGAGGAAACCAGGCACCATCCTTACGGTGGTGGCAGCATCATGCTGTGGGGATGATTTTCAGCAGCAGGGACTCGGAGACTAGTCCGGATCGAGGGAAAGATAAACGGAGCAAAGTACATTGAGATCTGTGAAAACCAGCTCCAGAGCACTCAGGACCTCAAACTGGGGCAAAGGTTCACCTTCCAACAGGACAACAACCCTAAGCACACAGCCAAGACAATACAGGAGTGGCTTCGGGACAAGTCTCAATGTCCTTGAGTGGCCCAGCCAGAGCGCGGACTTGAACCCGATCGCACATCTCTGCAGAGACCTGAAAATAGCTTTGCAGCGACACTCCCCATCCAACCTGACAGCTTGAGAGGATCTGCAGAGAGGAATGGGAGAAACTCCCCAAATACAGGTGTAACAAGCTTGTAACATCATACCCAAGAAGACTTGAGGCTGTATTCGCTGCCAAAGGTGCTTCAACAAAGTACTGAGGAAAGGGTCTGAATACTGTAATTGTGATATTTTGTGTATATATGTCAAACTTGTTTTTGCTTTTGTCATTATGGGGTATTGTGTGTAGATTGATGAGAGGAAAAAACGATTTAATACATTTTAGAATAAGGCTGTAACAAAATATGGAAAGAGTTAAGGGGTCTGAACACTGTATATACCTACAATACAAAGATTTTTCAAAGTGACCGGGATTGCACAATGAAGTCGGGCTTATTTCCATTGTGGTCCCTATTATTTACGTAAACACATATACAATTATATATATATATACACACATACATACAGATACATTACAGAGATACAGACAAGAAAAGGTTCTACTGTTCACACATTAGCCAGCTTTTGACATTCTTTTTAAAAGAGGTTATAGTTTTGTATGGCTTTGAGTTGCTGTGGTAGTTTGTTCCACTCAACAGTGCCGGTATATAAAAATGTGTTCTTACCAGATAGATTCTTAGATTTAAAACAGTGAATATGATGGATGTCTCTAACAAATGAAAATAGCTGGATAGATACCTGGAGGCAGAGTCTGATAATTCTGTGGACCAGACCAAGTTCAATTAATACAACAACAAAAAATTCACAGCCAGCCTAGCTGCTTAAAATGCTCGACCTCCAGATGAGTAGAGGGGGAGTTTGAGTACAATTCTTACGAACTTGTTTTGGCTGGTCTATAGCTTATTATATGTTGAGGCTGCTGGTGAACCATGATGTGCAGGCATAATCAAAGAGACACTGGACTAGCGCACTTGCCAGAGTCTTCAGGGTGTCTATAGCTAGGTTTCCATCGAACTTGGGACAGATTTTCATGCGATTATTCTGAGAAAAAAGAAGAAACCCGCACACTGCTCTTGATCGTATCACTTTCCTTTATTCTAAAATCTGCATCAAAACAATATGCGCAGTTGTGTTTCCATCAAATGTACTTGTTGCACATAAAAAATACAAGAGAAATGGGTTTCCATCGCATTTTCCATTCTTGGCCTACTGATAGTTTTGTTCCAAAAAATGTAATGTAGGTATAGCGAGTGTGCCCACTCTGATATTGGCATGTGCGCTCTAGCCAACAGCTCACAGATACAATGCGGGTATAGCCTATGAGATTATTATGGACAAAAGTATGAGATTATTTTTATTTGTCAAACAGCAGCCATGCATCGATCATCATGTTACCAGAATAAGACTGTGCCTTTCTAGACCTCATAAACTGTCGAGTAGACCCACAACTCATCCAAATGGAATGAAACATTCAAATCACAGGGCTTTTGCGTCATTATTGAAATTACATTTTCACTGCAGCCTAGAGTAAAATGTTGTGTACTCACTTGAAAACAATAATGCAATTATTCATCGCATTGTGGTGTTGTAGGCTAGTCTAGGTAGGATAATTTTTTTGTCCCTAAACAAGATCAATAGGGGAGCGTGCTTCACTGTTCTTCACTAGCGTTGATGCACCTGGCCTCTCCGCTGCCTATCAGCTATTCTTATTTGTTCTTGTGGATTCATATTGAAAATCGATCCAGCTTTGAATGATTTTATGTGTGGTATGATTGCTAGTTAGCCTATTGCAGATCTGGACAAACGATCCACCTACCACTATTGTTACTATGAATGGTGGATAGAGGGCTGGATAGACAGACTGGTAGACTTCATTGACCTGTGGTACAGTAAAAGTTAGCGCATGGAAAAGCGTGGTGCATAAGGGAAGTACCAAAACACCTTGATAGGGGAGGCACTTGCTTACATATGAGGAAATGTGGCTAGGATGGAAGAAATGATATCGTAAAACCTGCAAAATAGCGAATGTAAACCAGGGCAAAAACACTACCCTCCCCAAAGCAAAAGAAAAGTTGGACAACCCTCCCCTATTTTGGACAACTCCCCCACCCCAGTACATTACTAACTGTCCCTTATTACGTGTGTACCCACATGTCATTCCCAACAATGGAGTCATTATATTTAGCTACTGTATATTCAATTATGGCCAGGACATAGTGTATGATGAATGAACTTGTTAGATCACAGCCACATTATGCCCATACTCCACCTATTATTTGATGCATTGGGGTTACCTCCCTCATATCAAACAAACACATACCAGACACTTTGTGGAAAGGTGAAGACAAACAATTAGCTAGTGGTGGACTATGGTGTTACTTAGCTAGAGATGGCCATTTGCTTTTCGTTTTACAGCTTTACGTTGCTGGTTAATAAGTAATTAGCTATCTAGCTAGTTCGCTAACTTTAGTAAGTAGGTTCCACTCAACTCAAGGTATAGTATAGCGATTTATTTTATTTCCCAATTACTTTGCTTATGTATCAAGTTGAAGCTGGGTTGCCCAAGTTGTTCGTGATTACTGTTCAAGCTAGCTAGCAAGCTTAACAGATGGCCCTGAAACTCTGAAGTCCATCCGTTTGACCTCATGCACTTAACTCAACCAATCACATGACACAACACTGGACTGACAACACTAGACTCAAGCGTTTGTTAGTTCGGCTGTCACTCCAGTGAAAGTGACCAATCTAAGGTTTCTAGACACACACCCACCTCTTACCCACCAGCCTGAAATTAATTTGAGAGAAAAAAGATACATTTAAATCCGAAGGTGCCAAGTCTTGAGAGAGAGCATCTTGACAAATTGAGAGTGAAAACTTGACATAGACATGTGACTAGTATTGTTGGTGGACAATTTGATGCTTTCCCAAAAAACTGTTACACGTTTGAACCATGTTGTTTACGGTTCTATATTTTTTGATTCAGACATTTTTCTTTTTGATCCGTGGCATTGATGTTCTGCTTGCCCAAGCTCTCAAGTTTGACCTGTCCGCTCGCAGAACACATCCTCTGCTTTCTCGACCAAATCTCTGCGCTATCGACTGGTCTGTGTGCTCACGAGATCCATCCTATGCACTCTCGAATCAGTGTTTGCTTGCTCAATTATGTTTTGTCTCGCTCGACAGCAGCATCTCACGCGAAATGGGCTTTAGAGGCTGATTATTGTGTGTGTGATCAGCGGGGTCCCATTCGCTTCAGATGCCTAACATGGATCTGCAATTAGGAGGGAAATGAAGATGTAATTTCCTGTCAAATGGACCCCTCAGTGTCCCAGCCCTAAAACCAATCCTGATTCAGGTCATGCTGACCAGAAGTCAAGATGGTTCTTCCCGGGTTAGGCTTTGTGTTGTTAACACCACTCATCATGGAGGAGACAAAAGAAGTTATGTCCGATTTTGAATCAGCTGTGATTGTGGTTTCTTCCCCAGGCTAACCCTGTCCTCTTCTCTCACCAGGTGTCCTGAAGCTCAGAATGAGTGCTGTAGGGGAAAGTGCCCTGGATCCTGCCACGCCAGAGTCCCGCAAGAGGAAGGGCTCACCATGCGACACCTCAGAGCAGAGGTAAGAACACGGTGCATTTACCTTTTAATCACTTAGCAGACACTCTTATCCAGAACGATTGACAAGATGATGATAACGACGATGGTCTTCATTGCCTTTCAAGAGTAAATTTTTTCCACCACTACACATACTCAACAAGAAGCATCCCCTCTAAAGTACAGTATAACCTTGCTACTACCCTTCAGATTTGTTCTCTCATGTTCATAGTTTGCATAGTAACCCAAGAAGCTACCCACTTCTATGGCCCTGTTGGTGTTGAGGAATAGGAGTTTGAGCCTGTGCACACTTAGCTTGAATTCTTGTGTTATCATGCAGTTATGTCAATGGGAGATTTGTGTGAGAATTTCAGAGATTTTTAGAGTATACAGTGCATTCTGAAAGTATTCAGAACCCTTGACTTTTTACACATTTTGTTACATTACAGCCTTATTCTAAACTTGATTAAATAATTTTTTCTCTCATCAATTTACACACAATACTCCATAATGACAAAGCAAAAACAGGTTTTTAGAAGTTTTAGCAAGCTTATTACACTTGTATTTGGGAGTTTCTCCCATTCTTCTCTGCAGATCCTCTCAAGCTCTGTCAGGTTGGATGGGGATTATCACTGCACAGCTATTTTCAGGTCTCTCCAGAGATGTTCCATTGGGTTCAAGTCCAGGCTCTGGCTGGGCCACTCAAGCACATTCAGAGACTTGTCCCGAAGCCACTCTTGGCTGTGTGCTTAGGGTCATTGTCCTGTTGGAAGGTGAACCTTCGCCCCAGTCTGAGGTCCTGAGCACTCTGGAGCAGGTTTTCATGAAAGAGCTCTCTGTTCTTTGCTCCGTTCATCTTTTCCTCGATCCTGACTAGTCCCCCAGTCCCTGCCACTGAAAAACATCCCCACAGCATGCTGCCACCACCATGCTTCACCAGGTTTCCTCCAGACTTGACACTTGGCATTTAGGCCAAAGAGTTCAATCTTGGTTTCATCAGACCAGAGAATCGTGTTTCGCATGGTCTGAGAGTCCTTTAGGTGCCTTTTGGCAAACTCCAAGCGGGCTGTCATGTGCCTTTTACTGAGGAGTGGCTTCCGTTTGGCCACTCTACCATAAAGGCCTGATTGGTGGAGTGCTGCAGAGATGGTTGTCCTTCTGGAAGGTTCTCCCATCTCCACAGAGGAACTCTGGAGCTCTGTCAGGGTGACCTGACTCTGTCAGGGTTCTTGGTCACTTCCATGAACAAGGCCATTCTCCCCCGATTGCTCAGTTTGGCCAGGCGGCCAGCTCTAGGAAGAGTCTTAGTAGTTCCAAACTTATTCCATTTAAGAATGATGTAGGCCACTGTGTTCTTCAGGACTTTTAATGCTGCAGAAATATTTTGTTACCCTTCCCCCAGATCTGTGCCTCGACACAGTCCTGTCTTGGAGCTCTATGGACAATTCATTCGACCTCATGGCTTGGTTTTTGCTCTGACATGCACTGTCAACTGTAGGACCTTATATAGACAGGTGTGTGCCTTTCCAAATCATGTCCAATCAATTGCCACAGGTGGACTCCAATGAAGTTGTAGAAACATCTCAAGGATGAACAATGGAAACACCTTAGCTCAATTTCGAGTCTCATATCAAAGGGTCTGAATAGTTATGTATTTCTATTGTTATTTTTTTATGTTTGCAAAAATGTCTGTCATTATGGGGTATTGTATTTAGATTGTGTTTAGATTGATGAGGATTTTTTAAATTTGTTTTATCCGTTTTAGAATAAGGCTTTAACGTAACAATGTGGAAAAAGTCTAGTGGTCTGAATACTTTCCCAATGCATTGTATATGGGGATTTGGCCCTATAGATGCTCTGTTAGTGGCTGAAGGTTGCCGTGGAGGTGTGTGTGTGTTGTTGGTTGTGTTGATAGCTAGGGTCTCCTCTACAAGGCCTCAGTAGGCTGATGTAACGGCAGCTTGTTCCACCGCACAGTACAGAGCTGCCTGTCTGTTTCTACACCAACCCCATGCAGCGCCTGACATGCACACACACACCACGCCTGTCCACGAGCATCCTTGGTAATGTTATATTTTATTTAACCTTTATTTAACTAGGCAAGTCAGTTAAGAACAAATACTTATTTACAATGACAGCCTACCAGGGAACAGTGGGTTACCTGCCTTGTTCAGGGGCAGAACAACAGATTTTTACCTTGTCAGCTCGGGGATTCGATCTAGCAACCTTTCGGTTACTGGCCCAACGCTCTAACCACTAGGCTACCTGCCGCCCCAATGCACTGACCTAATGTCATCTCCCACACACTCACCCACTTACTCACCCACTCACTTACTCACCCACTCACTCACCCACTTCCTTACCCACTCACTCACCCACTTACTCACCCACTCACCCACTTACTCACCCACTCACCCACCCACTTACTCACCCACCCACTCACTCACCCACTTACTCACCCACTCACTCACCCACTCACTCACTCACCCACTTACTCACTCACTCACTCACTCACTCACTTACTCACTCGCATATACATACAATTAGGGCTGGGCAATATGGCCTAAAAATCATATCGCACTTTTTTTTCTAACTTATGGGCGATTCACGATATGCATCTAAAAATGTTTTTAAGGTTTGCTCTGAATAAGCGTTGTCTTACAATTACGCATAAGACCATATGACCCACTAATAATTTAATTATTTTTATCAAAATAGTTGAACCTGCTTTTTTTTGCAATAATCACTGATCTGGCTGTAAAGTCTATGAAAATGCTATTTTTGTTACAAATGTAACTAGAACCATGCATAATGCACATTCACTAACTGTCACGCTCGTCGTACTGATTGGACCAAGGCGCAGCGGGAATCTGTATGCTCATCTTCTTTATTTAATGAGAAGAAAACGAAACAAAACACTTAATACACAAAAAACAACGACGAGAAACAGTCCCGTAAGGCACACAACTACACAAGGAACAACTACCCACAAAAACCCATGAAAAAACACCCCTACTAAATAGGACCTTCAATTAGAGGCAACGAGAAACAGCTGCCTCCAATTGAAGGTCAAACCAATAAACTAAGCATAGAAATAGATAAACTAGACACAGACATAGAAATAGACTAACATAGAACATTGCCCAACAAACCCCGAAACACATTAAACAAACACCCCCTGCCACGTCCTGACCAAACTACAATAACAAATAACCTCTTTACTGGTCAGGACGTGACACTAACTTCTTGTAGCAGGCATTGGGCTATAGAAAATGAACACAGGTCTCATCAACAATCCCAAGCCCACGTGCTAGTGATTAGCCAGCTAATCTTTATATTTCAAGTTTAGCCAACTTGGATCTATTTGCTAACTAGTAAGGTTGAACAGTTGAATTGTTATGAACAAACCCTTCTATCTGTCTCCAACTGTTTGAAAGGCATGTTAACCTGTCCACTTTGTTCAGATGTTGAAATCAAGTGGCCTACCGTATTTCTCAGAATGAGAACGAATTGCCAATTCCTTATATAATTGTGTTTTATGCTTATTGCCCATTTATAAAACACAGACTAGACAGCTAGTATAACAGTCTTTGGCTAAAATGCTGCTAGCGGTACACCAATGCCGCGTGTGACGAACTGGGTATATATTTTCCAGAATCAATGTTCATTGACACTCATTTTAGTAGTGTCTGCTCTGCGTGCAATTTGAATAGTTGAGATAAACATTATATTGTTAGAAAGGTTAACTTCTCTATTACAGTAAAATAATGTCTCAATGTGTTTGTGTCCATATTATTATTATAATTTTTGGACCGATTCTATGGGACCAAATGTAAATATCAAGTTGAAACCAAATGTCAGAGAGGAGTATGTGATCTCTTAACTTTGCTGGTGTGAGAGGCAGGGGGAGGGGCTTGGTGTGTGTGTGTAATCCATTGAGGAAGAAGCGAAAATGAGGCCAATGAGTTTCTGTGGGCTTATTTTGGACCAAGCTTGTTGCCTGCATTCCCGCCTTTGGGACAACGACTCCAATTGTTAGGGCGGAGACGTGCATCTCGCCATTAAATACAGATCTCACACTGGCATTAATAAAATATAGTCACTCTGACACTCACACACACATACACACACACACACCATGGTTTCCGTTAGCCATTAATAGCTGGCTGTTTAAAAAAAATGAAAAGCAGATAAATAAAATTGGCACCAGATTGATGTCCATAAGGCTAGGGGAAGCTAAGCTATGAATTCAATTCCCCAAATTATATAGCCTAATTAGCCTACTCATGTCTATACATAAATGAATAAAATCATTCAAAATGGGCTATTAAAGCATGAGCTTCCCCTAGCTTTAAAAAACATGTTTTAAATTGCCTACAGTCGGAGAGAAGAAATAGCCTAGGCCTCTACGCTATACGCGCTCAGCCATGCATTGAACTGCCTTTTTTGCAAACAGTGATTGAGTTATATTACTAACCTGAATTATGACTATCCAATCTACTCATCACATTACGAGTAGTAGGCTATCTTACATAAATCTGAAAATGTGATCAATCCCATTCAATCCTGTTTTGTAGACCAAGTATCTCAAGTATCCAACCATTTTATCACTCATATTTTATCATGTTTACCACATTTCTTCTGCAACTTACTTTCAGCTTCAGCGGGCAAAAAAATTGAGAGAACAAGGTCAAGCCAAGCCGTAGTCAGTCCCTGCATTCCTCTAATATCTCACACATGGTTAGTGCAGAGCTAGTAGTCACTCTCAGCTTTTAGCCAGGGTTGCTCTCAGCTCGTAGGGCTTTCAGTGCTAGGATAACTCAGTTAGCTGCTGGGCTGCTGCTAGAGTGCGGATGTGGATCTGAGTGCATCCACTGTGTGTACATGTGCGACTGAGTTCCAAGCAGCCCTGGGAGCTTTGATTAGAGAGAGAGAGAGAGAGAGAGAGAGAGAGAGAGAGAATAGCATTTCAGTTGATGCCCTGCTAGGTGGAACAATAACACACTGGCAGCAGGGTTAATCCCCCTCTCCTCAGCTGTTCTCTCGCTCTCTGCACTGGTCTGCTTTTCTGCCCTGTCAGCGCTGGTCTCTCCTGCAGCTCTCTGCTCTGGTCCCACTGCCACCACCTCCCTCTCTCTCTCTATGTGCTGGCCTCATATAAGCCATGAATTATTGAGAGGCCCGCTGCCCCTGTAAATCCCCCCCAGCCCTGATCCTCCTCTCCCCTCCATCCTTCCCTGTACTCGTTGGTACCAACCCAGCAGCAGCAGCGGACAGTCTGCCTGGATACTCTCTGATGAGCCCAGGACTGCGTTCCAATACTCTACAATGTCATCTCATTCACCTCTTTGTCTCCTGTCCTTCAGGAAATCCTTCAACTCCTGCTCGCGTCTGTTGTACTCTCGAACTAGAACTAGAAACTGTGTGTTTCATGGACTCTGTGTCAGGTCAAGTTATCCTTTATGTTGCGAAGGAGGATTCATTTGGTTGCAGCTAACACGCCATAAAATCACTTTCAGCTAAGTTATGAACATTTCTCAAAAATCAACCTAAACTGTGTGTGTGTCTGTCCCTGCAGTGTGGAGAAGCGGCGACGGGAGCTGGAGTGTCGTTACATAGACGAGCTGGCTGAGCTCCTGTCTGCCAACATGGGCGACATCGCCAGCCTCAACGTCAAGCCAGACAAGTGCCACATCCTCAGGAGCACCGTGGACCAGATCCAGCAGATCAAACGGCGCGAGCAGGGTGAGCAACAGCACATTAGACACACTTTCTCACTCACTAATGAACCACTCATTTGCACACATGCGCTGTCTTGCGCTCTCTCTAGTACACACACACACACACATGTTTGTTTTACTATCCTTGTGGAGACCAAACAATTGATTCCCTTTCAAAATCCTATTTTCCCTAACCCCTAACCTTAACTCCTAACCCTAACCCCTAAGCCTAAAATAGCCTTTTTCCTTGTGGGGACAGGCCAAACGTTCCAACTTGTCAGACTATTCCTTGTTTTAGTATCCTTGTGATAACCTCTGGCCCCCACATTCTCACTGTCATTCCCCTCAGTCACTTTACTGACCAACATGGTCACTTCACCCCCCTCACTTCTTTACTCATTTGCTCTTTCTCCCTCAATCCCCCACTCCTACTCCCTCTAAAGACGTCTAGGTCGCTAGGTGAGTTCTGCCCAGCCGTAGGGACCCCTGGGAAATCATGCTTCTTAGTCCTCAAGGCTGAATGACAAACCAGACTAATCCCACTTTTAACTCACTGAAAGCTGTGACGCCGTTCTGCTGCATCTTATAGATCCTTGCATATCCATCCACACGCATCCTATGTTAGTCTACTTAATGCTTACCAGAGCCGTATCTCTGTTCTCTATAGGCCCATATTGCTCTGATGCTTACGTATCATTGCATGCATCTTTTGTACCCTTACATATCATTAGTTCTATGCGTCTGGTAGGGCAGCTCTCCCAGTTCTTTCTACTTACGTGGTCTCAGTGGCGGCGCTTGTGCTCCCAGATCCTCTCTTAATCAGTAACTGGTCAGTGTTCAATGGAAAAGCCATAAAACGATAAGAGCCAGAGCATTGGTGTTTGTTCCAGGTCGCACTAATCACACACACACACACACACACACACACACACACACACACACACACACGTTCAGACACACACCAGGGATTGACATTAAGGGTTGCCTATTGCCTGGGGCAAGTGAACTGAGCAGTCGCGCACGTTGAGCCTGCTCTGAGGTTGCCCCACTGGGCAGCTGAATAATATTTTAAAAAATATAATAACTATACAGAAACCCCGTAGCCTAAAACTGATCTTTCTGCTTCCTCCACATTATTTAAGTGAAAGACAGACAATTCATGGCATTTATGGCAGTCAGGGAAGTTGAGCCTGCTCTGAGATTTGTTTTACTGATAACAACCAAAGCACAAAGAATTCCAGTACTGATCTTTCTGATTCCTCCCCTAATGTGTAGGAGAAAGGCAGGCAGTATATGGTACTTCTGTGTATAAATAGATAATTTACATTGTCAGAAGATCATAATCTTCGGGCAACCACAAAATACTCTTGACTTCTCCGAAGGGTAGTGCTTAAGTTGTAAATGTCTAGGTGCCAGAACAGAAAGTGATTGTGAGAGGGGGATGACCTGGGGTGCCTCTGAGGTACCGGAAAGGATGGAAAAAACCCAACTTTATAATGAAGTAGTGCGTGCATATCATCACATTTGCGTAGTGACATAGAGCATTAGAGTAGAGGCCCTTAAAGAATGAGCTCACATGGGGAACAGTTTTTGCCCTTTTATAAACACATTTCATACAATTCTATGTCATTTTATATGTCTGGAGACATTAATAGAATATTTTTAATACCAAACAAGTGATCGAAATGACAGTTACAGGAAATTATAGTCCTAGAAAAGCTTTCCACTTTCACTGACTTACCCAATGATGTGCAGCTCAACTTGCCGACAATGGCCAATACTCTCATGCCAAAAGCCTATCTCTCTTGTTTTACTTTGTAAAACAATGTTTACTCGATAGACCTGTTTGTAAGTTGGTAAAATATTTTGTCAGCCTACTGTCAGATTAGACTTTTCAGTCAAATGTATTCATACATGAATCAATCTATTCACTATCAAGTTATTTGTGTCAGAAACAAATCAAACTAGTTTGATTCTGGCCTTATTGCCAATATCTCAATAAAAGTTAATACAAAGATATGTCAAATCATGTAATGTCAAGTTCCACGCCAAAGGAAGTATGCTTTGGAGTGATTGAAATGCATCAGAAATGTTTTAGAATTATTCAGTTCAGATCCATAACTCCTCTTCTAATGAGTCCTGCACAGCTGGTGTGTCCTAGATGGAAGCATAATATACGTATGTGTTCCTGAGAGTCTGAGCTTTCAGGAATGGGGTCATAGTCGATAATAGCTCATAATAATAATAATAACTGCTCAAAAGATAGAGCCCTATCCTGTAGCAGGGACATGATTTCAAGATGTGCGCTTTTACCGCTACATTTGTCCCAGCCACTAATATCAGATATCGAAGGTTACTCACATAACTACAATTCTATGAACTAAGGGGGACATTCAGATGACTGAGGAAAACATGCAGCAAATGTATTCAGAATATTGCTGTAAGATGCCAATGAAGTTGCCGAGAGTTGCTCAATGACTATGGGGGCGTTAAAGTCATCTTACAATAGTATAATTGGGTGGATTGCTGTCAGTGGCAGCGTTTCATTCCATGTGTTTTGTTATCTGATGACTTATTCATCAAAACAGTATGAGTAATGTACAGTGTGTTCGGAAAGTATTCAGACCCCTTGACTTTTTCCCACATTTTGTTAAGTTACAGCCTTATTCTAAAATGGATTAAATATATTTTTTTCCCTCATCAATCTACACACAATACCCCATAATGACAAAGCAAAAACCGGTTTTTGGAAATGTATAAAAAATGAAAAACTTAAATATCACGTTTACATAAGTATTGACCTTTACTCAGTACTTTGTTGAAGCACCTTTGGCAGCGATTACAGCCTTGAGTCTTCTTGGGTATGACGCTACAAGCTTGGTACACCTGTATTTGGGGAGTTTCTCCCATTCTTCTCAAGCTCTGTCAGGTTGGATGGGGAGCGTTGCTGCACAGCTTTTTCCGGTCTCTCCAGAGATGTTTGATCGGGTTCAAGTCCAGGCTCTGGCTGGGCCACTCAAGGACATTCAGAGACTTGTCCCCAAGCCACTCCTGTGTTGTCTTGGCTGTGTGCTTAGGGTCATTGTCCTGTTGGAAGGTGAACCTTCACCTCAGTCTGAGGACCTGAGCGCTCTGAAGCAGATTTTCATGAAAGATCTCTCTGTACTTTGCTCCGTTTGTCTTTCCCTCGATCCTGACTAGTCTCCCAGTCCCTGCCGCTGAAAAGCATCCCCACAACATGATGCTGAAGCATGACGTCTATAGGTAGAACGAAAGGCCCCCATAGCACCCCCAGACCTCTACATCCCCAGGGCCTGAGCCACTCTGAAGTGTACAATCAGCTTGTTTCCAGGCCTAACCAGAGCCCTGAATACGTTTTGGGTTCTGAACTTGACCTCGGCAGAAGAGTGGTAACACTGTTTGGACATGGCCTCTCACCCGTTTTAACAGAGCTTCTCACAAGGCAGCCTCCCTCCAGCCCCTGACATCTAGCCAGTGTTGTCTCAGGGTCCCAACCCATCTTGTTATCATTCTCAGCTCTGTTTTTGGGGGTTAACACACTCTTAGAAAAAGTTAGGGTAAAGTATTGTTTCCTGAGGTACAAAAATGTCAAAATACAGATAATGTACCTTCAGAAGTACACATCTCACTGTACTGTTCATTACCTTTTAGGGTACTTGTCAAATCAAATCAAATTGTATTGGTCACATACACATATATAGCAGGTGTTATTGCGGGTGTTGCTTGTGTTCACAGCTCCAACATGTGCGGATAATCTAGTATAATGGTTCATTTTTGTACCAAATATTTTGAATATAAAGGTACAATCATCACACAATCAACAAAAAAAAAATGTATTTTGTGTACCCTTTGTGTACCCTTATGATTCTTGATGGTACTGATCTTAACCTTGGCTAAGCAGAAAAGCTACAAATTAACATTGTATTGAAAAAAGGTAAATATTTGTACCCACCATAAGGTACAATGATGAAGAAGAATTGCCCATTTTATTTACAGAATTTCAATACTGTTTTATAATGGTGGGGCCTCATTATATTGGAGGCGTGGCTTAGTGGGGGGCGTGGCTTTCAGTAATTTTTTTGGGGGCCAATCATGAATCGAGGTGTTGTACCAGTTTAAGTGGTTTATGGTTTTCTTAATTAAAGTTCTAAAGGCTAACATAACATGTGACAGTAAATAGCTGTAATTAATATTTTACAGACCTTACCCAACACAGACCTCTTGGCATAATGGTTAAAGTGTTGGCTTGTCGCAGGACCCAGGTTTGAGTCCCAGGTGGGGCTACCCCCTGAATTTGCTACATTGGTGTCAGAAGTGGGATGGCGGAGAGGCGTGTACACTTGAGGCACTTAGTTTAAAGAAGAGGTCAATTTGTGCCTATTCAAATGAACAAACGGCTTTGTCACTGTGGTGGTACCCCAAAAATTCACATTTGTACCTTTTCTAAAGGTACGCTTTTGTACTCTATGACTAAACTCAGCAAAAAAAGAAGCGTCCCTTTTTCAGGACCATCAAAGATAATCCGAACATCACACCTGCGGGACAGGTACAGGGTGGCAACAACAACTGCCCGAGTTACACCAGGAACACACAATCCCTCCATCAGTGCTCAGACTGTCCACAATAGGCTGAGAGAGGGCTTGTAGGCCTGTTGTAAGGCAGGTCCTCACCAGACATCACCGGCAACAACGTCGCCTATGTGCACAAACCCACCGTCGCTGGACCAGACAGGACTAGCAAAAAGTGCTCTTCACCAATGAGTCGTGGTTTTGTCTCACCAGGGGTGATGGTCGGATTCACATTTATCGTCGAAGGAATGAGCGTTACACCGAGGCCTGTACTCTGGAGCAGGATCGAGATCGAGGTGGAGGGTCTGTCATGTTCTGGGGCGATGTGTCACAGCATCATCGGACTGAGCTTGTTGTCATTGCAGGCAATCTCAACGCTGTGCGTTACAGGGAAGACATCCTCCTCCCTCATGTGGTACCCTTCTTGCAGGCTCATCCTGACATGACCCTCCAGCATGACAATGCCACCAGCCATACTGCTCGTTCTGTGTGTGATTTCCTGCAAGACAGGAATGTCAGTGTTCTGCCATGGCCAGCGAAGAGCCCAGATCTCAATCCCATTGAGCACGTCTTGGACCTGTTGGATCGGAGGGTGAGGGCTAGGGCCATTCCCCCAGACATGTCCGGGAACTTGCAGGTGCCTTGGTGGAAGAGTGGGGTAACATCTCACAGCAAGAACTGGCCAATCTGGTGCAGTCCATGAGGAGGAGATGCACTGCAGTACTTAATTTATTTTAGTTTTTTTTATTTGACCTTTATTTAACTAGGCAAGTGAGTTAAGAACACATTGTTATTTACAATGACGGCCTAGGAACAGTGGGTTAACTGCCTTGTTCAGGGGCAGAACGACAGATCTTTACCTTGTCTGCCGCCCCAAATGCAGCTGGTGGCCACACCAGATACTGACTGTTACTTTTGATTTTGACCCCCCCTTTGTTCAGGGACACATTATTCCATTTCTGTTAGTCACATGTCTGTGGAACTTGTTCAGTTTATTTCTCAGTTGTTGAATCTTGTTATGTTCATACAAATATTTACACATGTTAAGTTTGCTGAAAATAAACGCAGTTGACAGTGAGAGGTCGTTTCTTTTTTTGCTGCGTTTATATGTAAAAAATATACTGTCTTGTCCCCTAAAGGTATGAACTGCAAGGGTACAATTAAGTATCTGTAACTAATAGTGTAATGGGCGTACCTTACCAGGTACCACTACAGTGAAGCGTTTGTGACCCTTTAAGTACAATTCAGCACCTTTTTTTCTGAGAGTGTAGGTCATAAATCAAAACCAATGTACTAGTAATGTAGTTGTATTTCGCTAATACGAATGGGAACCTATAGGCTTTGAAATGATGGGCTAGACCGAGGTGATGCAGGAGATTATTTTACAAGCCTTTAAATCCCTCTGTTGAAAACAACCGTGTCCGATTTAGGTCCGCGCCTTAACATTTTCATTTAACTTGGGACCCCTCTGAGCATGACACTCATTATGTTACGACCACACCATTGGAATAATGAGGATGGCCTGGATGGAAACTAAAGCAGTTAGAGTAGGATGATGATGATGACGTTGTCCCTGAGGCTCTGATCTAAGGTCAGGTTTTTCTTTTTCACTCTGATGTTTAAGGTTAGGATTTGGGGAGAGAAAGCTGATCCAAGATCTGTGTCTAAGGGACTACATGGTTCAGTATCTATTTCCCCAGCTTTCTCCCTGCCGTCAGAGATCCCATCAAGCATCCTGTTAGTATGGACACACACAAGCAGCGGGCGTTTCTAAGCAGCACTGTAGTGTATATACATTAGACACACACCAAAGGCCTTAAGATGGCTGCCTAACAGAAAGGCATAGTTGCTCAAACGTCTTTTAATTCCTGGCCCTGATTCCCATCATCACAAATAGGCTTGGAGACTCAGAACGTTAGTATAAATTAGAATATTCCTTCCAGCCCTGGTTTCCTATCTGGAATAGGGTAGTACCGGAGGCCCAATGGACTAAGAGAGGGCTGGTGTTGGCCTTGAGCGGGCAGGCAGGGAGACAGGCAGGCAGGCAGGGAGACAGGCAGACAGGCAGGCAGGGAGACAGGCAGGCAGGGAGACAGGCAGGCAGGGAGACAGGCAGGCAGGGAGACAGGCAGGCAGGCAGGGAGACAGGCAGGCAGGGAGACAGGCAGGCAGGGAGACAGGCAGGCAGGGAGACAGGCAGGGAGACGCAGTGGAGTAGAAGTGTAAGAGTAAACAGTGGCGCTCACTTGCCTGCACCAGAATTATCACACGCAACGATGGCTCTCCAAAAACCTCTCTGTGCTGTGTAGAAGGTGCCATTTTCCCTGTTTCAGCCTCAGTGAAATGAGGGGAACATTAGGGTCACGGTGTGTGTGTTTTCCTCCTTGTAAGGCTTTGGGGGTTCTTGAACGAGATGAGATCCTCTGTTTATTTTATGCCCCCCCCCCCCCCCGAGCTGACATAACCATGGCATGAGGTTGTCAGGGTCCTAGCGGCCCCTGCGATGTCAGTCAGAGCTAGGATGTGTGAGAGAGCAGCCAATGGCTGAGATCCCTGCCCCCTGACCTTGTGCAAGAGGGCCTCTCGCACAGCCCAGCTTCCCTTTCCCCTACGCAGGGAGAACCAAGAACACACTGCTCTGCTCACCCCTCCCCTCCCCCTCCTCTCCCTAGGCCCGCACTCCGCTCCTTTGTGCCCCTCGCTCTCTCTCTCTCTCTCTCTCTCTCTCTCTCTCTCTCTCTCTCTCTCTCTCTCTCTCTCTCTCTCGCCCTTGCAACAAACTCCCCTCTTTCACCTCTTGCCCCCTCTGTGTCCTACTCCCCCTCTCAACCCTCTCAACCCTCTCCTATCTGATTCTGAGATAGACAAGGACAGACCCTGACTTCTCAGAAGACTCCAGATGTGTTACTTAACTATTTTGGGAAGAAAATCACATCCTCAACAGGAGAAAAATACTCCGTATCCTGTTAGCCCCACCAATTCCAAACAACTGGAATTGCCCATGCATTTGCACACTTGGGAAGTTAAACACTGCTCTGGTGACAACCCGAAAGTGGTAGAGTAGTGTATCTGAGGAGTAGTGAAGCACGCGGCCCAACCAGCAGGCCTGCTGTAGGATATTCATGTCTCTGTACCATAAAGTCCTCACCCAGCCCTGGTTGATTTGTCAATAACCTAATTACGGCGGGACTTTGTTGTGTTTTGTTTTTGGTTTCAGTACTTGGCCTCCTGGAATACGACACATGATTCACAGTGATGTGCTCACTCGCCACCCTTATTTTAAGACCTGGGCACCGGCCAGCCTGCGCTTCATAAATATACACTCATCTCTGTTTGTTTCTCCCTGGAGAGGATACGGAGGAGATTGACTGGTGTGGTCGGGAGTACAGAGAAAAGTACCTCTGTTTCCTCTTCCTCTCTCTCTCTCCTTCCTCTTTCTTTATAGTATCGCTCTCTGCTCCTGCTGTTGGCTACTTGGTGGGGACAGGTCAGTACAGTGAGCGCTGCGTGCTGACATCACGCTGGTCCTGATCTACATTTTACGTTTACATTTTAGTAATTTAGCAGACTTTTTAGAATGTATAAATTATCCAGAGCGACAATTACTGCATTCATCTTACGATAACTGCGTGAGACAACAACATATCACAATCGTATTCCCTCAATAAAGTAGTATTCAGCAAAGTCAGTGGTAGTAGTAAAAGACAAGTGCATTTAGTTATTTAAAAATAAAAATGTATGAGGGGGTGGGGGCCGTCATTGCGATTTATTTAAGATAGTCTTTAAAGAGGTAGGGTTTCAAATGTTTTCGGAAGATGGGTAGGGACACCACTGTCCTGACGTTAAGGGAAGCTTGTTCCCCATTGAGTTGCCAGGACAGAAGAGATTCGACTGGGCTGAGCGGGAGCTGCCCTCCAATAGGGGTGGGAGGGCCAAGAGACCAGAGGGGGCCGAACCAAGTACTCGGGGTGGGGGTGTATGGTTTGAGCATAGCCTGAAGGTAGGGGAGGGCAGTTCTGTGGGACTGGATCAGGTGTCACCGGCCAAGACTGGGCCCAGTCAGTGAGGAGGAGGAGGGGGGGCGAGGGAGGTCCTCTCCTCATTATGGTTGTAGGGTAGTCCTGCCCTGTGAAGACAGTGTGGGGGGTGGTGATAGGTTGGATATGAATAATACAGCCTCTCTGACATCAGACTGTAGATTTAGAGCCACCCCCAGAGACTCTGGGTAACAGGCTGGCTAACAGAAAGACTGGGACACTTTCTCTTCCTCTTTTCTCTATTGTCCTCCCTTCCTTAATCCCTCCCTCTTTCTTATGTCTTCCTCCTCGCTGTATCTCTCTTTCTTCTCCTTCATTTGCACTCTTTTCTCTCTATTTAGGCCTACTGTATTTTTCTTCCTACCCTCTCTTTCTGTCAGGCCTACAGTACAGTAATGACAGGTGATGGCAGGTCCGGCCTCGTGTGTGTGTGTGTGTGTGTCTCTCTCTCTCTCTCTCTCTCTCTCTCTCTCTCTCTCTCTCTCTCTCTCTCTCTCTTTCTCAGTGCATGCTTGGAAGTTTTTGGAGTTTGAGTGTTTGGTGTGGAGGGCTCTGTCCTAACTAACTTTCTTGATTCTATTCTTGGTCTTTTCTTTCAATTTAATTTTTCTATGGTGGAGGGTTAATGCAATATTTGGTTTAGCGGTATCTACAGTTTTTTCAAAGTTAGGGTGGAAGAGGACAGAGTAAGTTTCCTGGGGTTTGGAAGGTATGGTGTGCGCGATGGCATCTCAGCCTAGCGCGGAGGAGATGCTGTCGATACGGCATGGATTCAGGTGTGTTCTTGAGAATGGAGTAAGGTGGAGGAGGCGCTGTCGATACGGCATGGATTCAGGTGTGTTCCTGAGAATGGAGTTAAGGTGGAGGAGATGCTGTCGATACGGCATGGATTCAGGTGTGTTCCTGAGAATGGAGTAAGGTGGAGGAGATGCTGTCGATACGGCATGGATTCAGGTGTGTTCCTGAGAATGGAGTTAAGGTGGAGGAGATGCTGTCGATACGGCATGGATTCAGGTGTGTTCCTGAGAATGGAGTTAAGGTAGAGGAGACGCTGTCGATACGGCATGGATTCAGGTGTGTTCCTGAGAATGGAGTTAAGGTGGAGGAGGTTCTGCTCGCGGTCGGTGAACAGGTAGGAGCTGAATTTATACATTCTGCTTCTAGAATGAACAAAGCTGTGGTTGTGTTCATGAAAAGAGCAAATTTGGAGGGTAGGCTCATTGCTAGAGGAATATTTGTAAGGGATGTGTTGGTACCAGTTTCACCTCTCTCTATACCCCTTCGACAAGAGTGGTTGTTGCAAATTTACCTCTGTTTATTACGGATGATCAAATCAGGAAAGAGCTGAGTTGTTTTGGTAAGTTTGCTAGTGGGTTTCGTGTCGGCAGGTTTTCAGGCAGATGCCGGTAAGCACGTTGTTTCGTTCCGGAGGCAAGTGTTTATGTTTCTGAATAACAATGAGCAACAGCTAAATGTGCATTTTAAAGTGAGGCATGGGGAGGGGCTCTATGCAGGGTTTGCCAGCACAGATAGTCTACATTGTTTTGAGTGTGGGGATTTGGGGCATAAGAGCGTGCCCACATAAAGACCATAGACAAGGTGAGGGTACAAGCGCCAGTGGGGGAAATCGAGGTCAAAGTGCAGTGGGTAATGAGATGCAGAGGCTGGGCCTAGTCATGCCAGGGATGGTGGTGTAGATGAGGCTGGGCCTAGTCATGCAAGAGATGGTGGTGTAGATGAGGCTGGGCCTAGTCAGGCTAGAGATGGTGGTGTAGATGAGGCTGGGCCTAGTCATGCCAGGGATGGTGGTGTAGATGAGGCTGGGCCTAGTCATGCAAGAGATGGTGGTGTAGATGAGGCTGGGCCTAGTCAGGCTAGAGATGGTGGTGTAGATGAGGCTGGGCCTAGTCAGGCTAGAGATGGTGGTGTAGATGAGGCTGGGCCTAGTCAGGCTAGAGATGGTGGTGTAGATGAGGCTGGGCCTAGTCAGGCTAGAGATGGTGGTGTAGATGAGGCTGGGCCTAGTTATGCTATGGAGGGTGGTGTAGATGAGGGTGGGCCTAGTCAGGTTATGGAGGGTGGTGTAGATGAGGCTGGGCCTAGTCAGGTTATAGATGGTGGTGTAGATGATGCTGGGCCTAGTCAGGTTATAGATGGTGGTGTCGATGATGCTGGGCCTAGTCAGGTTATAGATGGTGGTGTCTGATTCTGGGCCTAGTCAGGTTATAGATGGTGGTGTAGATTATGCTGGGCCTAGTCAGGTTATGCTAGTGAATGAGAGTATAGTGGGGAAGTGTAAGAGACTAGGGTGGAGGAGGAGGGTGTCAAGCGGAAAAGGAAAAAGGGTGAGGTCAAAGGCACCATGGAACCTTTGCCTGTTGCTGGGGGGGATGCCCTGACCAGAGAGGAAAGGCAGGTGGTCAGGGTGGGAGATAGAGTTGAGGAGGAAAGTGAGTCTGAGGAAGAGAATGAGGAGGTATTTTTTCAGACTCCTCTTCAATGGGCCTGGAGCTGACAGCCAGTCAAGCAGAGGGGTCTAAGTACACGTTGAGGGAACTGACAAGGTTCCTGAATGAGACCAAAGGGAAAAAAAGTTCATCTTGAGGCTTTTTTTTCTGATCCGAGAAAGTTTGTAAGATCAGTACAACATGCTATGAAAAATGAGGGGCATGGTGTCCTCTCACCCAGGAAACGGTTTAGGTTGAGGAAGTGGGTAATAACAGTGCGTAAAGGTTTACCTTCAGCCACTGTTTAGATGTATATTTTCTTTCTGACACCGGGGCTTTTTGAGCTTTGCTATTGGTCTCTTTCTCTGATGGCTTTTCTCCCATTTCTTATGGAGACTCTACTGGTAGGCTCGCTCAATATAAATGGCGCCAGAGATGCGGGAAAGAGGAGTGTGTTGGGTGAATATGTAAAACAAAAAAAAGTAGAGGTTGTTGTTTCTGCAGGAGACACATAGTGATGTGTTGAATGAAGTCGATTGGGGGCTCTGGTGGAAAGGGGCAAGTGTGTTGAGCCATGGGACAAATCAGGGGAGGCAGTCCTTTTTGCACTGGGTCTGTCTGTAAAAATTTGCTCCTCAAAGGAGGTGTGTAGGGGTAGGCTGCTTGTTGTTAAAGCTGAAATTAACAACATGGGTTTTGTCTTTATAAATGTGTATGCACCTAATACAGGGAGAGAAAGAGGGGTTCTATTTGGGAGTCTTAGACAGGAACTCTCACAGGTAGCGCCTGAGGAGACGCTGGTGGTCGGCGGGGACAGGAACTGTACCATGGATTTTACAAAAGACAGAAATGGGGAAGAGCCTCATTCAGTGTCAGTGGGAGTGTTAAGGGACATCATTAATCAGTTCGACCTAGTGGATGTTTGGAGAACTAAACATCCAAACACAGGACAGTATACATGGGTGAAGGTTTTTGGGGCTAGGGTGAGTGCAGCCCGACTTGATAGGTTTTATATGTCTAGGAATCGGAGCAATAGGCTGTTGGCCGCTACCATTCTGCCGGTGGGGTTTTCGGATCACCACATAACCATGGCTCGGCTGTCTATTTCACCAGGGCCCCGGCAGGCATCTTATTGGAAGTTCAATGTAAAGCTCTTACAAGATGCCACTTTTTGCTCAGGTTTTCAGACCTTTTGGGAAAGGTGGGGGCATCGAAGAGAGGAGTATGAGTCTCTGAGTCAATGGTGGGATGCGGGGAAAGTCCAAATTTGGCTTTTCTGTCAACAGTACACAGCTCTCTCATCCTCAGAGGCTAGGAGAGTATTGGGGGAACTAGAGCGTTGTATTAGTGAGATGGAGGTAGAGATGGTGGGGCAAGGCAATGTAGGCCTCCAGGCTAATTTAGCTGAATTACATAGGGACCTGGGCAGTTCTTTCCAGGTTAAAGCAAAGGGAGCACTTGTAAGAGCTAGGTTCTCCATGCTCAAGGAGATGGATGCTCCCAGCTCCTTCTTCTTTGGTTTGGAAAGACAGAGCAGTGAAGCTAAGGGTATGCATTGTCTACGGCTTTCTGATGGGCGGGTGACCTCTGTGGTGGCTGAGATGCGGGAGCGGACTGTGGAGTTTTATATTGAATTGTATAGGGCAGAAGTGTGTGATCCTATGAGTGCTCAGGTCTTGTTCGCAGGACCCCCTAAGCTCTCTCTGGCACAGAGGGATGAAATGGCCATTCCTCTGTTGTCCCATGAACTGGCAGAGGCCGTAACCCAGATGTCCCCCGGTCATGCACCGGGGGTCAATGGACTCCCAGTGGAGTTTTATAAAAGATTCTGGGCAATAATTGGACAGGACTTCTTTTGCGTGTTGCGTGAATGCGTCGTGGTAGGAGAGTTGCCGATGAGCTGCCGTCGGGCGGCTTCCCAAAAAAGGGGACTTTTGTGAACTTAAGAACTGGAGGCCTGTGGCATTACTCTGTGCGGACTACAAGATATTTGCCAAGGTCCTCTCTAACAGACTGAAGTCCCATTTGGACTCGATAGTACATAAGGACCAAACATATTGTGTACCGGGACGCTCAATCACGGAGAACTTGTTCTTAATTAGGGACATGTTGGACTTGTCGAGAAGTTCAAATGTGAACTTTGGACTGGTCTCTTTAGATCAAGATAAGGTTTTTGATAGAGTGGACCATGAGTATCTGTTTAATGTGATGTCTGTGTTTGGGTTTGGGATAAGCTTTTTGACCTATGTGAAGCTGTTGTATGCTGGGGCGTCATGTATGGTTAAGGTGGAAGGGGGGCTCAGTAGGCTAGTCTGTGTGAGACGGGGCATTAGACAAGGATGCCCTCTATCTGGGCAGTTATACACACTAGCCATTGAGCCTTTTTTAGGACTGCTACGCAGGAGACTGCAGGGAGTGTGCTGGACAGGCATGGATGTGGTGACAGGAATAGCAGTGTCAGCATATGCAGATGATGTTTCTGTGATGGTCAGGGATGGTCAAGATATGCAGGCACTAGAGACCAGTCTGAAGGTGTACGGGGGAGCTTCATCAGCTAAGGTAAACTGGGGCAAGAGCAAAGCTCTGTTATGTGGGGCATGGGAGGATAGGGCTCCTCCTCTGCTTCCAGGGGGTTTGCAGTGGGGTTGTGAAGGGCTTAAAGTGTTGGGGGTGTACCTGGGCTCGGAGAGGTGGGTCAGGAAGAACTGGGAGGGGCTGTCACAGGCAGTGGTGTCAAGACTGGCCAGGTGGAGGTGGCTCCTGTCCCAAGTGTCAGATAGAGGGAGGGTGCTGATAATTAACAACCTGGTGGCATCTTCCCTGTGGCATAAACTGGCTGTCCTCAACCCCCCCCCCGCCGGTCTGCTCGCAGACCTGCAACGCAAGCTGGTGGACTTCTTCTGGTCGGGCCATCACTGGCTGAGGGCGGCAGTGTTGTACATGACCGTCCACGAAGGAGGACAGGGCCTGGTGGAACTGGAGAGCAGGATGGCTGCCTTCCGGCTAAAGGCGGTGCAGAGACTGCTGTACCATACTGATGTTGGCTGGAGGGAACCAGCATGCGCGCTGCTGAGGAGAGCTGGCGGATTAGGGTTGGACCAGCAGCTGTTCCTCATGAAGCTGGAGAGGCTGAGTACAGCAGGTCTTTCAGATTTTTACTCTGCAATGCTGAGGGCCTGGCAGCTGCTAAGGCCCACATGAGACGGGGGTGTGGAGCCTGGGCTGTGGGTGGAGCCTATCTTCAACAACCCAGATATCCCTTTGAGATCAGTCCAGTCGGCCACCCTGCAGAGGCAACTGATGGCAGCGGGTTTACAAAGGCTGGGTGACCTGAGACTGCTGGGAGAGGAGGGGTGGAAAACCCCGGAAGTCTTGGCACAACAAACAGGAATAATGTCTCTTAGGCTGCTGGAGAGATTCCTGGAGGAGGTCCAGGAGGCACTGTCTGAGCCGGTAAGGGGGATGTTTGAGCGGCCAAAGGGAGAGGGGCCACCAATGTTTCCGCCACTGCAGGTGACGGCAGAGACTGGCAAGGGGGTCTGGAGGACTTGTTAGATTTTAACACTCCGAGCCTGGGGGAGTTTGAAGGGGTGGGAGGTAAAGCCCTCTACAACCTCTGCGTTAAGGTTAGGAATATTAGGAGCCTAATAGGAGTGAAGGCACATCAGTGGCAGGGGGTATGTGGGGCGGAGAGTATGGTGGGTTTTAGATGGGGGGGGCTCTACAAACCCCCAGTACCAAAGAGGTCAGGGGACCTCCAGTGGAGGGTTCTTCATGGAGCCCTGGCCACTAACAGCTGGTTGGCATGGGTTGAACCGGGAGTCGGGCAGGGGTGTCCTTTCTGTGTCATGAGAGAAACTGTGATTCATGTGTTTTCTGTGTGCACCAGGTTAATGTCACTAATGTCTCTGTTGGAATGTCTGTGTGAGAGGTTGGGGGTGGGTTTTACTGTTGGGGTGTTTATAATGGGATACAGGTATTCGAGCAAGGAGAAGGCCAAATGTGTTTTGTTGAATTTTCTGTTTGCTCAGGCAAAGTTAGCTATTTGGCTAACAAGGAGGAACAGGGTCAAAGTTCGGGGGATAACAGACCCTTTACTAATGTTTAATGGGATGGTCTCTGCGCGCCTTAGGGTTGAGTTTGAGTTCTATAAAAGGATAAAAAGTGTGGAGATGTTTGAGGAGATGTGGTGTGTTGGGGGGGCTGTCTGTATAGCTGGGGAAGGTGTTTTGGATATACGGTTGTAGGAGTGGGTATTGTTTTGGGTATTGTGATGTTGGTTTGTATCATGTGGTAGCTGGAAAGGTGAGTATGGTACATGTATGCAGTACAGGATATATTTAGGGTTTTTATTTTTAAAGGGGGTGAGTTTTAAATGAAATGAGAATGTTTCAGTAAAGAAAGACAAAGTCTCTGTCTCTCTCTATCTCTCTGTGTGTCTGTCTCTCTCTCCCCCTGCCCTCTGTCTCTCTCTGTCTCTCCCCCAGCCCTGCTCTCTCTCTCTCTCTCACTCTCTCACTCTCTCACTCTCTCACTCTCTCACTCACTCACTCACTCACTCACTCACTCACTCACTCTCACACACACACACGCCCATAAACACAGATACACACCTGCCCATGCTCTTCCTGTAGTGTAGTGAGTTCATGCTGGGAGATGGGTTGGACTGACACAGCTGGGGACCACTTCCTGTCTCTATCCCCCCAGCCCTGCTCTCTCTCTCTTTCTTTCTTTCTTTCTTTCTTTCTTTCTTTCTTTCTTTCCCCCCCCCCCGATCCAGCTCAGTCTAGTTCTCTGTATCTTTACTCAATTTCACCCTGCTGGCCTCAGGCACCAATCATCATCTCTCAGATCAGCATCTTTCTCTCTGTCCACAACAGGGCCAGGGCGTCAGCAGCCTTTGATCAGGAAGAGAAAAAAACATTGTCACTTGACAATACACAGATGCACCATCCCCCTCCCTGGCTCCCTCTCCTCATCACTCTCTTTGGCCCTTTTTGTCCTAAGTAGAACCTTACACCAGGTCCAAGAAGAGATTTGGGTCATTGTTGAATGGCTTTTTAAGAGTTTTTGACATGATATATACATCTACATGGGGTATGGTTTAATTAGAATCCCTCCTCCAAGCAGTATTCATTGGTGTCCATGCCAGAATAAACAGGCCGTCTCCCGCTCACTTCCAGTTGTTGGCTTTAGCTGCTGTACAGTAACTGTACAGTACAGTTACAGAATGCTGTAGTTATGTGCTGTGTTGAGTCCCCCTAACCCTTTGAGCTGGACTGATGTCATCAGAACACAGTTTATCAACAGCCCACACAGTTCATTATTCTCTATTGAATAATACCAGCTTCATTATGAGGGGAGTAACTTATATAACAAGCTACTTAGGAGTTATTACTTGGAGTTACTAAGTAATTACATAATGCCTATGTAATGTTTGATGTCAGTAAAATAAGGAAGACTAAAAGTACATGCTAGCAATGGCTGATCACCCCATGTTCAGTCCCCCCGTATTGGAACTGTTCTTAAGATCTATGTGTGCGTTTGCCCCCTGCAGAGAAAGCGGCTATGATGTCACCGGAAGACGAGGTGCAGAAGAGTGACATCTCGTCCAGTAGTCAGGGCATGGTGGAGAAAGAGGCTCTGAGGCCGCTGCTGCTTGAGGTGAGTGAAACAATAAAGCTTGGTGGAATTTGAATTTCAGTGAGAGACACAGGAAGTGTCCACTTATCCATTGATTGGATAATTCAGTAATGCCGCTTTCTAAAGCACAGGTACTCTTTCGTGAGAAGATAATCATCTTTTTGAGAAGATAATCATCTTTTTGAGAAGATAATCATCTTTTTGAGAAGATAATCATCTTATTGAGAAGATAATCATCTAATTGGTTGCTCATTAGTAAATACATGGGTAGTAATTAGATTGCACCTGCTCACAGTAGATTCATACAAAGTTAGATAAAGTATTGTGTATGTTTTTGTGTAAAAGTTCAAATGTAATTTTCAGGGATGACGGCAATTTAGTTAGAATCTCTCTGTCTTCAACATTTTCTCTGTATTGTCCAGAGTGATTCAGTGACTGTATGTGTGGTTCTCAGGAGGTAGTTTCTCAGTGAGGTCCAGTGTCAGTATGTTAGTTCCTGGCCCACTTTCCCTGGGGCTGGGGCTGAGAGAGAGGCTAAGGTCCCCCCCTTTTTGTGTTCCCCTTCCTCCAGAGGTGTCCGTTTCACTCCTCTTTTGTCCCTCCCTCTGTTTCGGGCCAGGCTCTGGACGGATTCTTTTTTGTGGTGAACCGCGAGGGCCGGATCGTGTTTGTGTCGGAGAATGTGACGGGTTACCTAGGCTACACCCAGGAAGAGCTGATTACCTCCAGCGTCTACAGCATCCTCCATGTGGGAGACCACGGCGAGTTTGTCCGCAACTTGCTGCCCAAGAGCCTTGGTGAGGACGACAGGAGTGATGGATGTGAGAAGAGGGGATGAGATGAGGCAGGAGATGATGGTGAAGAGAGGAGAGGAGGGCGAGAGGAAGGAGAGAGGGGGGGAGGGTAGGAGAGGTGGAAGAAGATGAGGAGAGGATGAGAAGCGAGCGAGAGAAGGGAGGAAAAGAGAGAAAGACAAAGATAGAGGGGTTGATGTCGAGTAGGAGGAAATTACAAGGCGATGAGGAAGGAAGGAAGGAAGGAAGGAAGGAAGGAAGGAAGGAAGGAAGGAAGGAAGGAAGGAAGGAAGGAAGGAAGAAGAAGAACATGATAAAGAGGAGATGAAAGACAGGTAAGAGAGAAGCGGATCAATCAAATGTATTTTATAAAGCTCTTTTTACATCGGCAGTTGTCACAAAGTGCTATACAAAAACCCAGCCTAAAACCCCAAAGAGTAAGCAATGCAGACGTAGAAGCACGGTGGATAGGAGAAACTCCCTACAAAGGCAGGAACCTAGGAAGAAACCTAGAGAGGAACCAGGCTCTGAGGGGTGGCCAGTCCTCTTCTGGCTGTGCCAGCTGGAGATTATAAGGGTACATAACCGTTAAGGATGGAGAGGAGGTAAGAGAGGAGAGGAACCTTTGCCTCTAGGTACAGTATCATAGCTGTCACAGATCATGTGACAGCTAAAAGAGCATAGTAACCAGGAGTCAACTGAGCCAACAAAGGGTCAGTGTTCCATGAATCCCCCAGTAATCCCTCTATATAGACTAGGGAAGGCAGGATTGGTTAATACCAGAGGTTAACAGGTCAACTACCTGCCTGCCTGCCTTCAATTTAAACTCACTAGACCCTCACTACTACTGTCTCGTTTATTCTCTCCCTATCCCCCCCTTTCTCTCTCTCTCTACCCCAGATATGTCATCCTGTCTGTTTTCAAACCATTATTATTACATCACACACATTGGTTTAACCTG